>NW_008794860.1:82081-128515 GCF_000699145.1 Aptenodytes forsteri | reverse complement strand
GCGTGCTGAAGCGGCAGCGGCAGCCGGGAGAGAGGCAGAGCGCGAGCGGGAGAGAATAGCAAACAAATACTAAAACAAAACAAAAAAAACAGAAAAAAAAGGAAAAAGAAAGGAAGAAACCTCTCTTTTTCTCCCCCTTCCTCTTTTTTTTTTTTAATTCTTGATTTTGTTTGTAGCCACCTCGTCCTCAATGCCTCTCTGAGCAGCATCTAGCGAGCGAGCGGGAGAAGGCGAGACAGAGAGGCAAAAGAGAAGATGAGGATAATTTGCAGACAGCTTGTCTTGTTGTTTTCTGGCTTTTGGGGACTAGCAATGGGAGCTTTTCCTAGCAGTGTGCAAATAGGTAAGCGCTGCATTGGGCTGTGTGCGTGTGTCCAGGGGGTCAATCCTTTGCAAAGTGAGTTGGAAAGGAGGCTCTGAAGGCAGTTTGCAGATTTCTCCTCCACCACTCATCCCATTTCCCTGCCTTCACGAAAAATCCGCGTGTATTTGTGTATGTACGCCTCTGTGTGTATGTGTATACATATATATGTATGTGTGCTTTCGCGTGCGGTAGGGAGGAGGCTTGTCTTTTGCAGAACTCATTCCAGCCCCGGGGTATGTAGGATCGGTAGAGGAGGAAGGGGCTCGGGCACCCCCCGCTTTTGCCTGGCTCCCAGAGTGATGGCGAGTTATGTGCACCGGAGGTTGCGGTAGCCGGCAGGGGTGGGGGGTAAAAGGCAACGCTGCCCTTCTTTCCCTTCTCATAGTTGGAAAGTTTAGGATTTTGTAGGTCTCTCCATGTAGTCGTGTGCCCCTTCCTCACCCCTTTCCCATTGCCTCCTGCTTCCCTCCTTTCGGACGTGTTTCGGATGGGACGCAGCTATCTGAATTCTTTCCAGCTCAGCTCCATCACTGCATCATTTCTCGTGGACTTGTAAAGATGCTGCTAATAAGGCTGAGCTGCTCCCTGCCTGCACATGGCTGCAGAGGAGCGAAGTTCATTATATTCCTGTTCAGTGCAGATTATCCTACACTGAGTTGGTTGTTTTTTTTTTTTTAATCCAGAAAGCATCGTTCCCCTTAATCAGCCCGCCACTTAATGTAAGAGGCTGTTGAGTAGCTGATTTACCAGTGTGTTCGGTATCAGGGAGATGGAGGCTAAACACTTTCAAAGGTCACTGTAATCATGACAAATCTAGGTATTTATGTATGAAAGGCTGGAAACTGAGAAGTCAAAAGCGTGAATGCATCAGGGAGGTTAAAATCAATTGAGGACAGTGATTTAAAGGCAGCAGTAGTGATTACGAATATGATTAGTTCCTTATCCGTTAAAGTCTTAGGACTTGCCTTACTGTGCAGCTTTGGGAGAGACAGTTGCTTGGTGTTACAAGATAGTAGCTTGCAAATAATTCACCCTGCTTCCTTTGCTTTTTGCTTTTTTTCTGTTTTTTGTAGGTGGTCTCTTCATCAGGAACACAGATCAGGAATATACTGCTTTTCGATTAGCAATTTTTCTTCATAACACCAGCCCCAATGCATCTGAAGCACCTTTTAATTTGGTTCCTCATGTAGACAACATTGAAACAGCTAACAGCTTCGCTGTAACAAATGCCTGTAAGTAAACATGCCATTGATCTGACCACCATCCAGTAAATTGCACTGGAAATAACAGGAAACCACATTATTGTCTTGCATTGGAAATACATCAGTAAGTCTGTCTTCAGTATAGATACCCTTTGCAGAAAAGCAAAAGGGGCAGCAATCCTTGTTAGTTTCTAACTGGAGCAAAATCCCCTCTCCTGCCTTCTGCTGACTAACCTGATGTGACATTTACTTTAGTGTTATTACTGTAGTTTCTTGCTTCCTGGGTTTCTATGGAGATGAATTTTGTTGTTGTAAAGAAAAATTATGAATGTCTCGATTGGTCCGTAAACCCCCCAGTTACTCTTGTTCGCTTTTGGGTGTGGCGTGCCTTGCGTGTATTTGAAAATATACGATAATATTTGTGCTCACAAATGCTTTTCTTATGGCTGGAAAGGCGATCGGGAAGCAGTGGTGTGCAGGATAATATATCTGAGTTGGTTGACGCTGCAGTTGATCTGGTGATGTCACTTGAGGCAGCCCTGCTCTTATATTCTAGGTTGTAAATGTCTCTTATCATCTCGTAATGCATACATCCTGTGGATATGTCTCTATGCATCCATACATTGGTGCCAAATCACGTTAGTATCTGATCTACTTGATTTCACAGACCACCTCAACTGGAACAAATATTCTCTTCCTGCTATATATTTTATACACACCCCCCTGCACACACACAGATGCACATATACCATGAGAGGAAAACAGAAAAAGATATGCCCTTACCAAATGAGGTAACATTTACTCTTTTTTTTTTTTTTTTTTTGAAAACAGAGTATAATTAGCTGAACTTCCTACATTTAGATCACCTCAGGATCTTTAGCCTTGGTTGAAACACATGCTTGGATACTGCTTAATCTCTGAAAGTAGCAAAGCATTATTTCTATTTATCTTCATGTATGTCAGGCTTATAAAAAGGAATTAATGTTATTATGTAAGACAGCGTGATACAGCGTGGAAAAGCTGAGGACAGTAGTAGCATTACTACTTTGATGTCCATTTTTCAGGATTCTGTAGGTTTTCCTCAGTGGCCTTTAAGTTTTCGAATCACTCCTCTTCATTCAAGAGTGAATTGCCTCTGGAAGTGGATGCCCTAAGCAACGTTGCTGAGCAAGTTTAAAATAGAAACACACTGGAGAAGGTCTTACTGTTCATCGTGCCTTTAAAATATGTACCATGTTTCTCTCCACTTTCTCACAGCCATCTCTGTGGCACTTTTTAATATGGAAACATACAATGTACTGTGCAGTTCTCATGTATAATTCATTGAATGATTGCTAAATTTATTTATACGAGTCTTTGGTACTCCAAGTTTCAGATGACCTTGCCACCTTATTTAACAGGAAAAGCTTCTGAGCTGCCAAAATGGCTCCATTCATTTTATGCAGGAAAGATTGATGTCCCATTAACTGTGAATTCTATATTAAGCAATGTATTAGTTGTGTTTAGCGTGAAAATCAATATCAAATTCCATAAGGAGAAAACATTTCATAAGGTGCTTTGAAACTGGAAGGAATCAGATCTATGCAGGTGTAGTTCATTGAGAAAATGTTACAATGCATGTCAACTTTTGCAGGCACTGATTATATATTCCATGAAGACAAATGACATAGTAGCTTTTTTAAACTTTCATTTTTAGTGGAAGAGGAGGGGACTAAAATTTTTGTATATTGAAATCAGTAATTTTAGGTAAAGTCAATTATTTTAGATTCTGCCTATGCAGCCAGTTCTACCAAACAATTTCCAAAGCTATTGTTACTTTTTGGATTAAGGGCATTGCACAGTATTTCTGTTCGAATACTAGTGAATTAATTCTGATTTGCAAAAATTTAAAAATGTCAAAGATTGAACCACTTCTCTGTGTAAGACTAACACCATAGATTCAAAAAGGGTTTGCCCAAAACTTTCCTCATTTAGACTATTCGCAGAAGATTCTTCTTTCTCATTCCAACTACCTTAGGTTATGTTTACCTTGCATTGTTTTAACTGAGGAACACCTGTCCCCGTATATTTACTGTCATTTATAGAAATAGTGATTCATAACCTCATCCCTTTTTTTTTTAACTGAACCCCGTTTCAGTTCCAAAGAGTTAAATGACTCAGAGATGATGAATCTTTACAGTATGGGGGGAGGCAGAGAAAGAGGGGGAAAGTAAATGTATGCGTTTATGTGTGTGTATGCTCATATAATTCTGTACATGTCTGTATTAAATAGGCGTAATCGTACAGGCCTTATTTAGGTCTGTACTTCCCACTTAAACCAACGTGTATTTTTGCATTAGTCCAAGTTTGTGTTTATTTCACATTTTGCAGTCTCGTGCCAATAATCTGACTGCTGCTTCTTTTTTTAAACATTTTAATACCGAAGAATATTTTTTAAACAACAAATCTTCTCCTAATGAAACGTAGGCAAACTGACAACTGAATGAACATTTTGCATGTCCCTTAAGCTAAATATGAGCAGAATCCTGCACAAATCAATTGTCTGATAGCTGGAGGACACCGGCTTCCATGTGATTGAATTTGTTGGCTTGACAGAGGCTTCTAAAGCGCAGATGTGTGAGATTTTCTAACCTAATTAAAGAACCCCCACCATCAGCTCTGAATTAAGTGATTTCATGGCAATATGAAATGATAACTCTTTGCTGAACCGCTGTGAAACAGTGGCTTTGGATCTTGCTATTTGTGTAGAAATTACTCAGCACACATGTCCCCAAATACATAGTACAAAAGCCTTAGAGCTGCTGGACTGAAATGAATATTCGTGTGAGTTCAAGCATAAAGCTCTGAGACATGACCAGTTACCTCTATTTCTGTTTCCATTTGCTGCAGAGGTTACATGTGAAGATTCAGGGCCTGGCCCCTTGCATGTGTTAGGGACAGTAAACAGACTATTTCAACGGATTATGGATGGCATATTAGCAGGTAACTCACTGCAACATTGGAAAAAAATGAATATTTTTTTCTTTTCACTAGATAAAAACATAAGCCAAGTGTTCACCCAGGAGTACTTTTGGAACTGGAATCATTTTGTATATTCAGTTTAATATCTATCTTCCAATGGTTATCTTACACATTTTTGTTTTCTTTAAACAAACCCAGAACTTTAGTATTTTTGCTCTAAATCGTGAATGCATATGAAACAGGTTGCTTAAGCAGATAGACTCTGTTGTAAGTTTGCAGAATTGTTCTGATCTGTATCAGTTTGGAGACAGTCCTCTTTCTTTCCCCTTCCCATTTCCGTATTTTATTTAAACTCTGTTCATTTCTTTTGCACTACATACATTATTCAGAGAATCTCTCTTACTGACAGAGAGAGCTGAAATTATTGCAAAACATGAATAGTACAAGATTCTTACTCATCAGAACACAATACACCAGAGCTGAAACATTTGACTATTGGCACACATTGGTTTGCACGTTATAAGCAGGAAATTTTGCTTGTGATTGGAAATCTACCTTCAGCTTGATTTCAGGTGTTGGAGCAATGCATTGATTTTTGGAGAGGATTGTATATATTTATTCTTTAGCTGAATGCAAAATAATTTTCTCCACTCCATGCACGATCTATATTACATTAGCATATCTCAGCAACGCAGTCAACATTAAACCTGCTTGCATACTTTTGAGAGGTAGCTCTATGGTTTTACAAAGAGCTATTTGCCTTCCGGCTCTTGTCTTACGATTGAGAATTTTTCTGTTGAAGTTTCAGAAATCCTTAAAGTATAACCAGTCTTGCAGTTCTTGTACAGGATTAGGCTAAATGGGGAAGAAAAGAGATGGATTCAAGTCTTTCATCAGTGTTTGATACTGAAAGTAAAGCTTTTCCCTGTTTGACTTCATGTGTATTCAGAGATGAATATATTCCTAATAAGTGTAATTTGGGGTAAATCAGACACTCCTATTGTTTCATCTTGTGTGCAATTCATTTCTTACCAGATTTTAATCCCAGTAGATACAAAAACCAAAAAATTTAACTGTTTATTATGTGCCACATGGATCAGAAGAAGAAAACCCCACTGGAATTACAAATTTCGTACCTTGGAATAACTTTCCTCTTTTTCCAAGAGTTAGTCTCTTGGACCTCTATGCCCGCCCGACTCATGTGGGGTTGATGACCTGAAATTGGAGGGCCTGATTCTGCCTCACCAGCATGAATGTAGTTTCTGGGCGAGATCCACTGAGGTCGGAGTCAGCCCTGAGGGCAGACAGGAACCTCCCTCGTTACCCTGTCCTCTCTGTGAGTCTGTCTCTGGGTTTATGCTTGCTAGTGAGGGGAGAGACAATGTCATTTTGGAGTTAACTTTTCTGCTGAGACACCCCGAAAGCTGAGGAAATGGATTCAAACGTAGTATTGCCTTTATATTGTGGCTATCTGTCATTTTACTTACAGCAGTTTCAGCTTTGATTTGCTAAGCTGTATCATAATGGGATTTTCATTAAATTTGGTTATTAATTCTTCTTTATAATTACAACTCAATTTAGCAATAGGAGTCTAACCTTAGTTTAATAATCAGTGTCATTTAAAACCATGGTGTTCTTTATTTAGAAAATGAGGTTTCATACAGCTGAATGGTATTTTGCTATCGAGAGCAGTACAGTATTCCCAAGGATGCAGTTTGGAGTATATTGAGAGTCACCATAAAGGCGTACCATACGCTCAGGTTTGAACTGCAAAAGCAAATAGTGTGCCGGTTGGCTAGAACAATGGAACTGGATTAAATCGTACCCTTCTAAAATAGGACCAATTACAAATGCAATTACAAAAATGCATTTGAAGTGAGTGTGTTGCTTTAATACATGGAGTTTATCTCAAGCTAGACCCCAATTACTGAAAACAATTTCTCTTAAAATTTCTATTATTAGCACTTGCTGATGGAATCAAAGAATATATGTGTACTTGGGTGTCATTTGCCGAAGGATTTTGTATATTTTTAAGATATAAGAAGATCCATATTCAAAGAGTTTCATAGCTCTAAATGTGATCTTTGTAAAATAGCTGTACAGCAGAGAGAAAATCAACCATCAATAGCTCCAATCCATCAGTCTGGATGTAATTTTCAAGGTTATTGTTGGGAAAATAAATGATGGGCCTTTTCTGAAATAGAGTCAGATTTCTTCAGTGAAAATTCAGAACATGCATTTCCCTGGCATGAAATAAGACTTTTGTCCTAGCATGTCACTGGACTGGCTAAAACTCTAAACTCAAAAGCTTTATTATGGGCTACAGAAATAATTTAATCTTAATTTCAGAGGATTAATAACAAAGATTGTGTTCCTTCATTCCTCCTGCAGAAGCCAACGCAGTGCAGTACTTCTTGTGTAGGACAAAGCACTTTAACAAGTAGATTAAATTGATTAATGTCAGCTTTATCATTGTAATCTAAGTTTGTATGCTAGTCAAAATAGCTCATGCATTTCATTTTTAGGTCTTGATTGTTTTGAGACTTGCTTGTTCGTGAGAGAGGAAGCCATCTGCTTTGATTTCTTAACTGTTTTCGATCCTGCTATGAAATGTGCAAGTTCAGACTGTGAGCAGGTGAAGTTCTTTGGGTTTAAATGTGTTGGAACAAATAATCTTTTCTCATAGGTCTTAATCCTTAATGTACGACTGATTTAAAGGGGATGAAATTTGTGCTACTGCAAAAATTAAGAACACCGTATGATTGCACCAGTGTAATTAAAAGGAAAAATTGGCCTCCTCTCTGGATTTCCATTCCTCTGGGTAGTTGGCTTGAGGCAAAGATTTTGGACTAGTACAGCACGAAGTCTGCTCCTGCAACTTAGGTAGGCATACCTATACTGAAGTTATGTGTTGGAACACAAAGGCAAACGAAACAATTTATTTCTGTGAAGATTGAGAATTGCTCTTCTGAGTTTGTGAAAATAAATTTACTCAAGAGTACCTGGTCACAGCTTCTTACTTGGAGATTTTGGTGTTGCTTAACTTTTAACCATTTTCTCAGAAGTTTTATTATCTTCCTCCATCTAGTTTGGATTCTTACATAACTTTTTTTTAATTTTTTTTTTTATTATTTTAAAGATCTTACTGGCTTTTAACAATGCTGATATGGATTCAATTGTTTGTCGATGCAATTATGGATTGAGTACTCTTAAAAATTCTGTATCAGCAATGTCTGTCTTCAGGCACCCAAGTTCAAATAGAGAGGTTATCTTACCTTTTGGCACTCAGAGATGTTCTGGTATTTTCCAGAGTAGTCAGCATTACCTGTCTTCCCAATGGGAGCTGCTTACTGCTGAGCACTTTGGAAAATGTGTCCTTATCTGTGTGGTAACGCAGGGGTCAGCCGTCTTGTCTCAGTGCTGTTGCTTCCTTGTGAGGACTCTCTTTCTTCCCTGTTCTTTCTCCCATAGTCCTGATGAAGCGTCTGCCTGACTTGTTCAAATAATTGCAGCTGTTTGTTGGCTTTCTGCTTCCTTATGGTAAGAAGATGGAACCAGTGTCACATGCCCATCACCTTTGTCTTGGCAATGCACTGTAAAGGCCAGCCCATCCTTCCTCTTCACCAACTTCCTCAGAAGCTGATTATAGATAAGCTTTATGTTGGACTCAAGGGGGAATACCTGGATACTTATTAACAAGCTACTGTTCTTGCTGGGTTTTGGCCAGCTATGCTAACATGAACAAATTCCAGTTCAAGTACTGGCCCTTGTCCTGCAGTTCTTTCCCCAGGCAGAGCTGTCTGTGATTTAAATAGGGGCGCTACCTGAGCAGAGACTGCAGACTGGAGCCCATTATAATGAAGGAATAGTAGGAACCAGCTTTTTTGCAAGGTGAACAGGTTCTCATTCTTTTGTCTCATAGCTCGAATTTTTAAAAGTATTAAATTGCTTAACTCCTGTTATTTTTTTTTAAAAATATATGTTTAGAAATTGGACCCCTGGTACATAATTGCCTATTTTAAAAGAATGTCATTTGGGCTACTGTTTTCTTGTGTTCCACAGGCTATTTCAGTGCTGTATTTATATGCAACCATTGCTCCTGAAAAATGCAGTCTTGTGCAGTACCTTAATATATTCTAAAGTCATGGACAACATGAGTGTGACTGCAGGTTTTTTTCTGTAAATACAAATACAGCACAAGAGAAACAAAAAGCACTTAAACTTTTCACCAGCTTATTTATTAGATTCTTTGCGGGGAGAGGCTTTAAACACATTTTGAAGACTGATATTAAAATATATCAGCTTTTAACTATTTGTAACAGTTCTTCTGTTTCTCACTTGCAGACCCTCTGTGGGGCAGATTCTGTGCCATTTCTGCATGCACGTTCTTCCAGTTGCTTTTATGGTGTATTTGCGTAGTATTCTCTTAAACCCGTAAGATTTGAACTTCATTTTTATTTGCACATCACCTTTTCGTACAATTCAGGTATGCCCAATGAATATCCATCAAATAGGTGTTTTAGGAAAGTTCACAGGTAGTGAGAGTTAATTGCTGAAAAGAATTGAAACTTCTATGCTTTGTTTGCCTCAGTTTTCAAATCCATTTCTAAATGGATATGGAATTTACATTTTCAGATTGTGGCACAAAAGGTGATGCAATCTTAATATTAGAAATTATTATACAAAATAATTAGGAATTACTGTACAAAATATTCTGGATTTATTAATTTCTTTCACAGTTTTATGTTATGCCTCATTTTGTTTTGTTAAAGATTTCACTGATATCACATGGCTTTTTTTTCTCAGTGTCAGGGTCAGATCTGTTTCCTCAGTGGGTAAAATGATTCGTGTAATACATATTCAAGGCAGAAGCAGAGGAAAGAGAGGGAATTCTTGTAGAGCAAAGAGAGTACAAAATGTAGCCTATTCTTTGTCCGCAAAAGCTTCCTCTTCTGCTTTAATATTCCTGATGTACAGTAGCAGTATTTCATGCTACTAGTTAATGTGAGCTATGGGTCTGGATGGTGCTGTATTCAGGTCTGGAAAACATTATTGAGTATAAGTGAAAAACACTTTATCAAGCACAGATACATTCATGTAAAATTCAGGAGTAAAAAGCTATAGTATAAAAAAGAAAAAGTGCATGCACATCAGTACACTTAGCCCTTTGTTTCCTCACCTAAGCTGATGGGGGAAAAAGGAACGAGACTTCACAGACCCACAGTCTCAGCAGAGTCGTGTAGGACCTTGCATTAGTGATTTCCTCCAGGTTTTCTGTGTGGATCTGTCCTGGAGAGGCTTGCTAATAAAGGCCTCCAGGCTTGGTCATTTCCATCCGTTTAAACTGAGAAGAGTGTTTAAGAATGGACTTTTCAAGAACACTGCAGCTGGGAGGATAATTTCCTTTCAAAAAGGACTGACTCAGGAGTTTTTCCCACTTCTACTCCAAGTAGAAAGCACAAGCCAGGTAAGAAGCTGGCTCTTGGGGCTGTTTGCACACCCTGTTAACACTGTCTCTGTATCTAGCTGTTTGTGTGGCTTCCAGTTGAGAGCTGGTCAGGGGTTTTTCTTTCTCAGGTCCTTTTTTTAAAATCAGTATCCTTGTTCAGTGCTTCTCTTGGATGGTAAAAGCAGTGGGGTAATACTTGTAATATCACTAAGTAGTATCACTAAGTGATACATTATTATATAGATAAGAATTGGAGTTGCTGTCTGGAGGCATAAGCAAATGTCCAAGGAAAAGAGCATAAGAGGGCATTGGTGTATTGGGAGGACATACATCTGCATCTGTTGCAGGATTACATATGCCCCATGAAAGTGTATGGCTGGCAGGTCAGGAGTAGTGCCATATGGAAGTGATCCAAGTTATAAGCCCTTACAGATGATACAGAAAAGATGTGAAAGCAATATGGGGGATGAAATGTTGTCTGATGGCTATAAGCATCAGTTCTTCAAGGAAGAAAAAGTAAAGGTTACCAAAATAAATGGGAGAGTGGATAGCATGTAATAGTGTTCACAGATTATTGTGTTCTAAGGCTAGATGTGACCATTTCGATCACCCAGTCTGACCAGTGAGATGCTAGTCAGCCAACCTCAATTAATTTCCTTATCCAATGCATAATTTTTTTTCCAAGTAAATCCAGTGTTGAATTAAAGACTGAAAGAATCACAGGTAAATTGTAATGTCATCAACACATCATTTGGACATACCACCCACTGTCTTTATCTGTGTTGAATGTAGAAATCACACGGAGTAGGCAAGCAGAAAAAAATTGCCTACTGGGTTTGTTGTTAGTCTTTAATTTAGAGAGGTACCATAATCAGCATGATTTGCATCCAGTCGTCACAGTTGTGCAGCTCCCAGAGCCCCCTGAGGTTTGTTCTGGCTGGTTGGTACTGTGTCTTGCCTGCGCAGAGGGGCAGTGTGGGACATCCTTAGTAGCAAGGCTTATGCCACGGCAAGACATGTAAGGACTTACTGGGGCCTTTTTCAAATTCCCTTGAAAAATACTTTCAGTGGACACAAATGGTGGGTTTTTTCCTCTCCTAAGAAAGAACATCTCCTAACCCCACAGCAGGGAGTATGGCTTGAAGCAATAGCAATATAAGCTTGGTAAATATGTTCAAAGACGATTAAGTATGTTTTTGCTAACAAATGTACACTCATCCCTGTTATTTGTATTCACAGGCGTTTCTACCTACAAATACAACTTAATGGTCATGTATGTTACACATATTTCACTTTCTATGAGCCACAGAGGATGTGAATCTATTACTGCTTTCACCTGGAGGGTTTGGGCTGTTAGCTTAAGATATAAGAGTTATGAATTTAGCGTTGAAGTCCCTGGTTTCATCTGCTTTGTGTGTCGGAGGAGATGGCAGCCTGAACACAAACATGATGATGAATGAGATTTAATGCACAAGAATATTTGCAGAAAGCAAACGTCTGAGTAAAGGAATACAAGAAGTGCTCCCATAGCTGTCTTTGATGATCTGTTGCACTATTCTGAATAGCAAACGTATATGGAAAGAGGAAAAAAGGACAAACTTTTTATTTCCTTATACCATAAGTCATTAAAATGGGGAGAAATAACAACACGAGACCTCAGCAATTAATTATGTTATACTAATAGCTGTACTTGCAGTGTCCTGTTTACTACCACTCCATCCATTAAATGGTTTGCTTAAATGATTTATTATACAGTTATTAAAATCAGCTGGAAAATGACAAGGTGTTTTTAGATAACTAACTCAGAAAAAGAACAAGCACAGTTAATACAAATGCATGTGTGCAGCATATAATTGGCGAGGTTCGGCCAGGCGTTGTGTGCGATGATTTGGAGCCCAGGCAGGAGGTGGGTCTGCCCCGGTTCTTCGGCCACACTCGCAGACTCAGAAACGACAGATCGCCTGGAGTAAGGAGTCGAACGATTTTGAGACCTCGTGCCTGAAGTTTCTGTTTGTCCTCTGTTCACCCTTAATTGGGTGGGAGAAGGGGTTCAAAATACAGCAGGAGCCATGTGTTTATGAAACAGCATTATTCAAAGTTGGGGAAGGAGGTTTCTGAGAGCGGAGGAAGGACTGATGTGCAGCAGTGCTTGGTGCATGGGGAATTCTCTGCTTCTGAAGACAGAGCAGGAACGTGTGGCTGGTGCTTGTGAATTGGGGATTATAGCTGGTGTGAGCTGACGTGTGACTTTGAAAAACTTTAAGGTGGACATGTGGTTGTATAAGCTGAAAACTTAGTACAGAGGGGGAAGTAACAACTAGTCCATGTGTCCAGTGGAGTACAGTAGGAGTTAATAGTCATGGAAGAGCATAAGACTAAAAATACTGTTGAAAGAGACAGAGAGAAAATTCTACTCTCTTCAGTCCGCCATCCTCCTCTTCCTCCCTGCTGTTCACTGTAAAGTGTCCCGGCTTTTCGTGACAAAATGGGAACAGTCTGCAAGAAGCACCACCAGTGGAAGCAGTGGACACGGTGCTTCCCGAGCTCTGTGGCGCCGGAGAAGTGCTACTGCACTGGAGGCAGCAGCCGGCGTCCCAGGGGCCGAGTCACCCGTCTCCTTCCTGCCCCACTCCTAGGGACGAGCCGCTGCAGCTTCTGGGTTCGGCACGTGTTATTAGCTCCTGTAACGTATCGATTGCAAGTAGCCATCAGCTTAACTACTGCAGGGAAAGGAAGGAAAGGGACGGAGCATAAAACATTTGTTTCTTGGTTATGAACAGAAAAGAAATTACATCCTTATACAACCTCAGAAAAACTATGCCTGTTTCCATCTCTCTCTTACTCCCCCCCGCCTTCCTTAGACTCCATCATGGTCAATACTTTAAGGGAGTGAGTGGAAGGAGGGAGTGGTGGTGGTGTACCACAAAAGACAGTTTATACAGATGAATTGGATTGCTTTCCTCCATTCTTCTCTGAGTCTCTGACAGATGTTGAAGGACTCCTGTATTTTTATTTCCTGATGAAAGCCCCAGAAAGCCCATCATTCTTTCACTTACTGTTTATGATGGGAATCTTTTGCACTTCAGTACAGCTGGCAGGCACCAGAGCTTCACACCTTAATCACATTTTCTTTGTCAGCCTTTCACATACTATGCTAAATGGGAGACTGGCAGAAAATCCTTTGAGCAATTACAATAATAGGATAATAATAATTATTGCAGTTCCCTGCACTTATATAGTGTCTGTGAGATTAAAATGGGATCCAGCATAACGTTACCCCTTTGAAAAGGTGTGGATATCCCCTGCTAGCAGCATCGCCTTGAGAAGCTGCTCTCCGTGGCCTCAGCTTCTTGCTCCCGTAGCTTTGGTATGGTCAAGCTGGGCTGCACTGCCACCTTCCTGTTCACGTCTGTGAGCAATTGACTGCACAAATAAAGTCATTAAAGAGAATATGAATGAGAGGAATCAGCAGCATGAAGAAGGTTTTTTCCTGTGTGTGGCTATAAAAGACAGGAGAACGTTAAAGGGTAAAGTCTCCAGTTCAGAAGGAGCATGCTTACATGAGGCATTTTCCTTTCTTGACTGCACATCGTGTAGATCTTAGGAGCATTAGTGAGAGTTAAATGTGTGCAACCAAAAATGTAACACGCAGGTGTAGCTTTAAGCCTGTTGGTTTCATAAGATGTGCATTAAGATAATGCACTACCTTCTTATCTGGTCCTGTCTGTGAAAGTATTGTCTGCAAACTGTTGGATTATTGGTACAGTAAGTTAGCAGTTTCTATCTACTGAAATAAAATCCTTTGGGGCCTTTTCCTGGCCCAAAAAGGTGCTCCGCACTTAATTAAAATTATGAAGTTCAACGTCAATCTTTCAAAATGTTGTACCTATTGTTAGTGCTGTGATGATGGTAGGTTCCTTAAGGGCGTATGTGACCATAATAAGCTGGTGCCATAGTTTTTTCACCGAGACAAAAATAGCAAAGTGGTGCAGCCTGTAACTTTCCATGTTAAGAATACAGAACAACTCCAGCTTTTAGTGGGAGCCTGCCCCTTTTTCTCACCTCTCTCAGTAGGTCCAAACAGAGATGGAAGCATCCAAAACCTGTCAGAAGACAGAAACACAGCAGACTATCCCTCTGCATCTGTGGCATGGGTGACTGAAAAAGCTGTGTTTGTCACTTAAATTAACTGATGTGGTTATCCTGATGCTTGACTTCAAGGCAGCAAATAATGGCTCAGAGTTCCTAAAATCCAGGATGTGCCATGATTCTGTGTCCCTCTACAGTCAGTTGTAACCTCTGTGGAGGGCAGCCTGGATGTGGCCATTCCCAGTCTCGCACTGGGTGAAATGCCTTGTATCGGCAGCCAGCCATTCCTCATTGTGTGAGAAGGCAAACGTCAGAGGTTATACCGTAATACTTCTCACTCTCTTCTGTGGTCATCTTCACCAAGCAGAAGACGCTTTGGTCCCTGATGTCTGTTTAGATCCAGTCCCCTGGAAGTGATAACAGCCGACAGTGGTCCCAAAGGATTGCAGCAGAGGTTTGCTGGAGTATTTTACGTTTCGGCCACTCCACCATCTACTTTGGTAATTCCGACTCTGTTTGGCTGTGCCAAGGACGTGAGGAGAGAATAGATGACGGCTGGCAACCCTGGCCTTCCTGGGGCCTTTTTCTCCTGCACTTACACACCACCCAGGAGAGCCCCTACCAAGGAAGGGCACTGATCTCCGCTCCCTTTTGCCAAGTGAGCAAAACTACATGGGGAGCAAACCAAGGGTGAGACTTGCATTGTTTTCCTCCGGGGCCTCCTGTACTTATGTCTGTGCTCTGGCTTTCTCGCACATCTCTGCAAGAGAATTTGAGCAACAGTTTAATTTCTGGAGCTTAAACTGTTTGTTTTCTTAGGATTGTTACTTGCTTCTCAAATTATGCACTTGATTGACAGTGTTTGCCTTGTGTTTGAGGTTTGGGATGACAGGGACAGGTCACTGAGGCTACACTACAGCATTTTGGGATGGTGTCTTAGGTTGAACTGAAGAGTCAGCCACATGTAAAAACATCTTATTTGGTTTCTTCTACATGTATGTAGAGAAACTTTTACAAAACACTTAAATACCCTTAAAACTCTTCTTTTGGCTTTATGTTAGACAATTGTAAACATTTAGGAGACACTTTCCAGGAAGAGATTTTAAGAGAGTGATGCATCGCACATCCTGGGGCGGCAAATCCCAATATTATATTGGAAGCATGCATGGGAGTTAATTTACTTGGACCAAGTTGTTCATTTCTGGTTGAAATTGCCCAGAAGTCTGTGTAAATGTGTATAAGCTAACTGAGAGCTGTCCCCCTGTACAGGCATTTTTATACTTCTTTCAGCTAATTCAATGATCGAAATACTAAATCTAGCACTCAGACAGCTTTTTGATTTATGACGGTCCCTGAAGGACTTTGACTTACAGTTATTCATATAGGTAGTTTTTTAAATTTATGACAGAAATAATAACTCTGTGGTAATATTCATCCTATTGCTTATTTAGAACACCGAGTGTGAGAACAAAAAAAGAGCAGCTGGAAATTCCCAGGGTGAAGCTTTGGCTCTGTGCTCTGCTGTCCCTCACAGAGACTTTAGAAGCCAGAGACATTTCAGAGACTTTAGAAAATTTTCAGAATTTGCAGAGATGTAAAACCAAAGTGAAATTTGTCCCGGAGTGGCAACTAGTATATTTAAGTGTATTTTAGATGCTCTACTTCTCTCTTTCCACTTGATCATTGTGTTCGCTGTTCAGGGATGCACATGTGCACTGTAGAAGCGTTTAGCAAGTCATCTCTGTCCTACTCTGCACCCTCGCAGGATGGCGGTGATCTTCAGCTGTTTGTTCTGCCCCTCTCGCTGCTCTGTTGTTGTCCATGTTACTGCCCAGAGCGCGCTCTGGATCTCGAGAGGTTACAGCAGATCTCAGGGGTCTAGGCAGTCACGAGGGCATCCTGGAAAAACAAGAACGGGCAGCTGGAGATGAGCGGAGTGAAGTCTCGGTGAACCGCCCAATGTGGTGTTGCCCTGCCTTCTCCCTTCCCTCTCTGGCCGTCACGTCCACCAAGCTTTGTGAAGGGAACCTGCAAACAGCGCTGTTTAATCAGAATTGATATCAGGGATGATTTAGATTTTTTTTTTTTTTTTGGTCATACCTGCGATCTGTGTTTTCCATGTTGCTATGATTATCTATTGGAAATGTGATGTCTTCCAGTACCCAGCAATGGGGAGGAGGATGTGGAGCACAAGTGGGCAAGGAGATACAGTATTTCCCGGGAAGAAGTGGGAAATGAAAACCAGGTCTCTTCTGCACTCGTCCTTAGGGAGAACAGAAAGAAGAGCCTTTCCTCAGGCTGAGGTCATGTTTTCACTGAAACAATGTGAAAGTTAAGCTTTTTTTTCTTAAGGACTAAGAAACTAACTTTGGTGTAAACCTGTGACACCAAAGGGCTTGCTCATAAGGGGAAAGGCTGCCGTAGTCAATCGTTTTTGTTTTAATTTGTGACTAAGGCAATCTTTGTTCCATTAGACAAACTGTGACCTGAAGGAAAGCCGTTCTGTAGTGGGGGCAGAAAACGTCTTTAAATTAGTGTCCTTCTTCCATTCATGTCTTTGTAAGAAGAGGGTTAGTGATGTCATCAGGTGTGAGCAAGATGAATGGTTTTCAGATATGCTTGGGACGATGGCTTTGCTTTGTTGTTGGGGTTTTTTTGTTTGTTTTGTTTTGTTTTATCTCACATTCAAATCAAGAACCAAGAATCCCATGTAAATCTTACAAATCTTAAAAAAATATTTAAAACTTCAAAGTGGGTGAACGTGGGCAAAGCTGGTACTTTCCATTTCAGCCAGGCACACCAGGGTGGGTGTTGTGTTGTGTTAATGCTGTTTCACAGGTCATAAACGACCTGCAGAGCTGCTGCCGCCTCACCACCACCCCGAGACGTGGCAGTGCTCCCATGCAGGGCATGTGGCACCCCTTGCTGCAGGGTGCCGGTGTCCCTGCCACCGCTGTCGCAGCCCAGCCCGGCCTCGGGAAGGGGCTTGCACGCACCTGGGTTACAGACAGGTCTGGTTTTAGGATGGGGATGGGGTTAAGCTGTAGGCTTGTACTAAAGCCGTGGGGGGCTGCAGCTATTTGAGAATGTTGGAGCAAACCTGCGTTAAGCTGCAGCACGTGCTGTTGCTGCCCATGCTGAGCAGTGCCCACCTCCGTGACTGGCTGCAGGGGGCTGGGGTCTGGACACGGAGCTGCTTGGTGCCTGTCCACCCGTGTCCTCGCAGGGGAGGGGAGTGGGCAGTGGGGCTGGAGAGGGCATCAGCTGCTCTTCCATAGAGGTAGGAGCCTACAAACACTAATTATCAGCCTCAGGCTTACTGCAGCGAGTACTGTCATTAAAAGCTCAACTGCAACCCCTAAGGTGAATATAAGTGACTCCAAAAATAGTTGATTTCAGAGGGAAACTTTTAGACCTTTTAATAAGCAAAATAGGTAGTGCTTGTTCGTATGCCTTGAAATTATGTGGGTTTTTTCCTTGTTCTTTACACCATGATTGTGTTGTAAGAGCATGTCTGCTAAGTGTTTCTAGCAAGACTTCTTGAAATGCTGCCAGAAGACCTGGAGAGCTGCATACCTTGCTTTTAACACAGAGTGACAGCTTTGCATCGCACATTGTGCCACTACATAGCCAGGATTGTAAATACCAAATTTTAATTATCAAGTATACTTATAATTCATTAGTAGGGGGTGGACAAATAGACTGGGCTGGCTTTGCAGTGCAAGAAAGATAAATGGAAGATGGTGTGTAGATAATAGATGCTGGAGTAGAACGTGTGGAATTTTTCCTCCATGTTGCCTTGCTGCAGCTATTTTGCTTGAACTGTCGAAGTTGTTCCAGGAAGAGGGGCTGGAAATAGGACAAGTGCACATCCATCACAAATGTTCAGAATTCTGAGACTGAGATTTAAGTACAATGTGAACTGCTGAACACAAAACCTAGAGGAGCAGCCATACTGTTTTGTTCTATTCTATGGCAAATATTTCTCTAGTTATTTAACAGCACCCATTTAAACTTTGGTAATATTGAATAAAATATTTCTTAACTGTGTCCTTCCCAGTTGTTCTTGAATATATAAGTTTAATTGACTTCATGATAAATACCCCAGGAACTGCTTATCAGTTTGGGTGGTATGATAGGTGATACATCATTGATTCAATGACATAAAACCATGTTTAGGTAATGAACTTTTCACAGTCTTTCTCTTGTAAACATATAATCATCTACTTCAACAATTCTTTTTCAGGCTAAGCATGTGAGAAACAATGTATATGCAATATATCACATACTCAGCTGTAACTTGAGTCTAGATAGCAGAGTACACTATTGCCTAACTATCAGGCTGGCTTTAGAGGAGTAATCAGCTATAAGAAAATGATGAGTACCTAATTTTGTATCATTAGAGATAATTATTATAACTGGGAATGCTTTTAGCCTAAAGGTGAATAAATGACACCTGTGCAATATATGTGTCTATAGTCTGAAATATCAGTTTAAATGAAAGATGTAGTGGGAGATAGAAAATGGAAATTCTCGTTTTGTTCATAACATCCTTTTTTTCTTGTGGAGGTGTCTTCAGACACTGATGATGAAAACGGCATTTAATACAATGTACTAGTTGTGTGTAGGCTTAGTGGAGGATACATGTTATGGTGCTCCTAAATGCACCATAGTTCTTCGACTGTCTGGACCAGGGCTTGGCCAGGAGGCTTCTTGGCCCCTGCCAGTCCCTGCGCCTGGGCATTGGGAGCACCTGGGGGAGCATGAACCCTTTTGGGGGAGCTTAAAAAGCCTCCCAGGTCCACTGACTTATTTTACTCACTCAGCATCAAGCACTGTATTTGGGAACATAATTCATGGGTGGAAAGGGGGCATTTTTGAATGAAAAAGACACTTTTCTTTTTATTGAAAAGTCAAAAAAAAGTCAAGGGAATGCGATACCTGGTTCCCAGTGGAAGCTGGACACCCCATTGCCCACTGTGAAACCACCTGCTTATAAAATGATGTTCAGAAGCATTTCTTAGTCTTTTCTTCAGAGCTGATATATTTTTCCCAAAATTGCAAAGAGAAAAAAAAAAAAGGTTTTGGCTTCCTCAGTGCCTTTCACCAGGGGATTTCAGAGGTGTCTGTATTATCTATTAAGGAAGTTTCTGAATGTGTTGTGATTTATGTGGAATACGAAAAGATTATTCCAGTTGCTGCTCAGATGCATTTGCTTTCTGTGTGCTGTAGCGGGTCAGGAGAGCTGAGCAGAACACAGATCAGGAGGAAGGCTGGTGTCCTCCATTGTAGGCGGTCCATGCAGGCGGGGTGAAAGGGAAGGTCTCTAATTCTTAACACCAGGCAAAGTTCAGCAGTTAGCGGCCATGAGGAGAGCTCCCCATCGCTGCTGCTGCAGACAACAGAAGCGATCTGGGCTATTTTCTCCTGATCAGGCATTTGGGGCCTGATTTCCAGCAGTGGTGTGCTGAGGACACCCGCTGCTCCAGCAGCAGGAAATCTAATGGGAGATGCTGTTGCTCACTTTTCTAAAAAATAGGGCTCGATTTTTCTCCCAACTGAGTCACCGTATGTCAAAGGCAGTTTATTTTGTCTGGAGAAAAAAGTCAGAAGGGTTTCTGCTGGAGCACATACGTGGGTTCACCCAATTACGGGGTCAGTAATTATGTGAAGTGACTTTAACCATCAACTTCTGTTTCAATTTCAGTTTGTAAAACGAAAAGAATCAATGAAAACCCCCTTCTATAGTTTCTAGGACAGATGGAAATTTCAGAAAAATTCAATGCCCAGCTATATACGCTGTATGTTCAACAGCATCTCCTAGGTACATACGTGTGGCAAAACGACAGTATGAACTCTAGGTCCAGATTCCAACAGTTTGATCCCCTATATGCCAAAGACAGAAATTTCATTTTATCTAGATGTTCTCATCAGCAACAGTCTGTTATTTTAGTAACTGAAAATACACAAAAAGTTGAAGAAAAGGAAATCAATGGTATAAACTATTCAGTGCCAATAATTATTTCAGGGCATGTTCCTGTTCCCCATTTCCAAGAGTTTAGGGGGCACTTTTATACTTCAGAAATAAATTATCCACCATCAATGAAAAATAAATGCACTGGACAGTCAAGCTACAAGTGAAAATAATCATTGCTTTATGATCCATCCAATGTGCATTTAGCAATTCTGCTTTAAAAACAGGGTACAGATAGTATTGTTCTTCAAAGTCCATCTCAGAGAAAATTTGTTTTCATGCTTTTTCACAAAAAACTATTTAAGTCAGAGTCATTGCAATTATGTGTATACATAAAGTTAAGCATACTTTTAAATGCTTAGCTGAGCAAGGCATTCAAAGCATTTCAGTGTTCTTCAGGCCAAAGCACAAATATTTTACAAATGGGGAAAGAAAAGTGAAATGTTTGCTTTAGACCAAGGAACCAGTTACCGGCAGATTGGAAGGAACAAAATTCCCTGACTAGCTTCTTGACAGCCAGAGCTATTTACATATTTAGATGTGGGTGTAAGAAACTTCATGATGGTTGTGTTTTATGGTTGTCTTTATTCTCTGGAAATGCTCTGTCTGAAAAATAGGATTTTTTTTAAAGAGCAAATAAACTATTACATGACAATCTATTACTAGTATAAAAATAAATAGAAATTTATGCATATTTTCTTGTTTTTGTCTTATAGTGTTGTGAACAAGTTTCTAGCCTTAGCAATATGTTTCATTTTCCCTAGTACCATTAAAGCTGTCATTTAATTTTAGTGTGTGGTATACAATTGCTTGTTGGTTTATCATCAAGTGTAAGACGATATATTCCTGGAGCATGGAGTACACTTTCTTCCAGCAAAAATAATTCCCTGATTGTAAAGGGCAAGAACAGACACTGAGCTATTGTTTTATTATTCTGTTTCTAATTTTTGTTTTAATAATGTATTAAATACGTAGTGTAAGCTTCTGACACATTAATCTTTGCTTGGAAAAAAACATGAACATAATTCCTCTGTTTTTTGTTTGGCTGTTGTTTAAGGAAAAATTATATACATGCTGACTTTTTAATAACACTCGAAGTATGGCAACAATTGTTCCCAGACAGTGGGATGAACTTTCAGAGTTTTAGAAATAATGGTGTAAATTAAAGTAATTTATTTCATATATTTTCACGGCATTTCCCCAACAATGTTTGTATGCAACAGGTTCAAAACAAACAAACAAAAGGATGTGGTTTTTTGCATGACGAGTGGTAGACCTGTGGTACTCTTTTCTGAAGAAAACGGGATACGAAAAGGTTGCGTGGATTCAAGTACAGATTAGCTGTGCACTGGGGGAAGAGATCCATGAGGCCAAACCACTCAGAAACACCCAGGAGCTGTAAATAGTTGAGTGCAGGGAGAACATTCAGGGGAAATACTCACTTCTGGCCGCTGCTGGAGATAGGTGGACCCTTTGCCTGAGGCAAAATTACCATTCTTATTTTGGGGGATATTTCCAATCCCCTTATGATTATAGACTCTTCATGTAATACTGTGCTAACATAAGAACAGACCAGACATGATGGCAGACCAACATCTTTGGACTGGCGAGACTGACCCCCGAGCATGGTTTCCTGGAAGCGAGGACCACCAGGAGAGTGCTGCTCACGCTGTTGAGCACCAGCCTCGTGCAGGTGTAGGTGATGCCACGAGATGCAAAGACTGGAGACACTCAGACCCAGTGAAGCAATTATGTGTTCAATGCACACGCTAGCACTAATGAAAGCCTCACAGGTATTTCCAGAGGAGAACGTACCCTTTCTACTCATAAACATCAAAGGATCTGTAAGGTTACTGATTAGGAACTGCAGTTTCTTTTACTTAAGGAAGGCATGGATAATTAATGATTTGGCGTTCTGATTAGAAAATTAACATTGCTAATGCTGTTACTAGATAACTGAATTTTGGTATTATAAAAGCCTTTTGAAATGCAATTTGACAGAGCATGTATCAGATTAAATTGGATTGATTATGGGAGTTTTGAAGTTGTTGATTTCTTTGAGAGCTCTGTTAACGAAGCATTATATTGTAACAGAACCCATTAATAGCACTGTTCTACTTAGCTAACAGCCCATTACACTCAGTAGGTAATAAAGTACATATGCGAGGTGCCATAGCAAGCAGGGTAGGGCAGGGTACTCCACTAAGTCCTCTACAGATCTTAGGGTACAGTTCTAGTTTTGCTGTGTTGTGGGGTCTTGTTTTCACTGTCAGCTTGGGCTGATAATGCCAAGTCCCACAGATTGCTGTTGTGAAGTGAGACCGTGGTTTTGCATTGTCTGTTGACATCGGTGGACTTCTGCGAGAATGCCACATGGCAGGGTGGTGCAGTGACAATATTCCGTCTATTCGACGAACTAGTGAAAAACCTGACACACTGGGACATGTGCTGTGACCCTCTCGAAGTGGCAATGACATAATAACCTGCATATGGTTTTCCTCAGTTTCTTTTGGACAAGGTACTTTTCTCCCTAGAGGCCAAAGCAACTGCATTGTACTCTGGGGTACCATGCAAGAAATGAAAAATGTGCATTAAATATTAAAATGAGGAAGACAGCCTCAAAACTACTAGAGACTTTGGCTGCATACCAGAAGTTCTTTTCAATTCTTTTACAAACTTCCCTGCTTTGAATCTTGGCCAAAACCCTATCATCCTGTATATTCAGAACTTCGGAGAGAAAAAGCCTTGGCGTCTCATTTCTGAATGTTAGTGCAACATCTGTGGAGTTCTTTGCCACCTTCCTGTACGTTACTCTAATGGTCCCATTGAAGGCAACGGGCAATGCCGAGGTACAACTCAAGAACATCATCCAGAGTCCAATGGTGCATAGATATGACAAATAGTTATTTTTCATCTTCTGAGATTTTTGATAATAGTGGTGATGCAGGAAAAGATACCTGCACAGCTGGCAGCTGAAAACTCACTTTTTGAGGTCAGGAAGATACGAGGTAAAAAAAAAAACAAAAACCCCATGGTGCTGTCTGTTGTTACTTTTCGCATTAAAATTGCCCTTGATGCAGATCTTTCCCAGTCCACAGTTACCTACTGTGGTTGTCTGGGAGCCATGAAAAAGAAACAGCCTGCAGAGGAAACAACTAATAGGGAAAATACATTGTACTACAGTTCGGTTGCCACCCTGGCATGCGTGGTCTGCTTCCTTATGCTTAGGAGAGAACACAAATTTTTTTATTTTATTCCGTGAGGAGATTTTTGGGGGTGGCAGGAAGATTAGGGATGTGAGAAATTATGTACTTTCTGGAGGCTTCTATTTATTTACTTGCCCCAAGCATCCCTGTGTGATCTTGACCATAAGAGGCAAAATCTAGGCTCAGTAGAGGTTAATAGGTCTGAGAGCAATAACCCAAGTAAACCTAAATGCACCTGTCAAAGACTGATAAGAGCATAGGTCTGTCAGCTGCCCTTATTGAAAGAATCTGCATTTCTGTAGTTCCGGAATTGTGTCAGCCCAATTTCCTCTCTATTTTATTACTTTTCAGTAACACAAAATTCTTAGGAGTGTTTGGTGCCTTGCAACCCCTGAAACATAATTCAAATTATTTGCCACCGGAACTGCACTCACACTCCTGGAACATTAAAATTCTGCCTGCACTGCAGGGTGGAGGCAGTAGCTATTTTTAAATTTTTTTTTAAAAAGCTCCAACAACAACAAAAAAAGCAAGACACAACACTGCTGGCCTTTGATGTTAGACCCCTCTTTCTTAGACTAAGGTTTTTGGGTTTTTTTACATGAATATGGCTTTACGTGGATGTAATTAGACTGAGTTCATTGGCATTCATCTTGAGTTTACATTGGCTCTTGTCTCTTTTAGCAAGTTTTCATTTTCAGTAGTTTGGGTTTCATTTTGAAAAGTAGTCTCCACACCCAAAGTTGGAGACTTGTGAAGCAGGACCTAAAATCAAGTAAAATTTTAGTTTCATTTAGAGAAAAATATGTCGCAACCAAAATGAAAGCAGGCTTCTCAATCAGGAAGCCATTTGTTTTGCTCTAGTTAAAAGAAAAAAAAAGTAAATTTATATTGATAAGGAGCAAGCGAAACAGGGAGATGAAAAACGGTTAAAAGGAAAGGGCCAGCAGATGCGGGAGGGGGTGAAAAACTGTTGTTAATGTGGTCTCTTCCAATCAAGATAACAAAAGAGAGCAAAAGCAGATGGAAAGGATTTTCTGCCATGAGTCAAATAGGAAAGTAAGAAAAGCGATTCCAGAGCACTGCAACGCGAGAATAGTTGTGCAAGGTGGACCGAACTCCATCTAAGCGCCATCCTGCCTGTAACAATCGCTAGTGGAGAATATTTATAGAAACAAAGGCCTATACAGGGCGATCATTGCTCTGTGACCTGTGCAATTTCTGGCAGAGTGTAGAGATTTCTGGAGCCAATGTGTGTATCTATGCCATGCTAACTTATTCCATCAGTTTGTCTATCCTCCACGACTTTGCCTAATCCCTTCCTGAATTTGTGTTTCCTCCTGAAATCCACAGCATCTTGGGGTGGGAAGGGGGCTGGGGGGACATCACATTCATGACCTACAGTGTCTTTCCTTCTTTGAGTTACGAAATGAATGGGAGGGAAACAAATCTTCAGCTACTGGCAGTTGCTTTTCCAGAATTTATGCAGAAAGCTGCATCAAGCTGACTGATTAGACTAGACAAAATGTTTTCTCCAAAATATCACTTAGCCAAACATACAGATTTGTTGATACTGAGACATTTCATTAATCCATTTAGATTTTGCGAGTATGTTTGGCAGCTTGCTCTCTTCCTGTCTCTCTTTCCCCATCTCCTTAGGAATTGTTACATTCAACTTAGATATACTTAAATACCAATTTCTAGTTTTAGTATTTGATATTTTTGTTGTGAAATGTACTTTAAATTCAGTGTAAAACTCTGAAATTCCAAAATGATTCAAACCCAGAAGATTTTTTTACCTTCAGATATGTTTCTAACTGTTTCATTGTCCAAAAAAAGAAAAAAAGATTTTATCTCCATCCACAGCAGATGTTGATTTTATTTTCAGAATTGCAAGCAAACTGAAAAATAAGTTATTCAGACAGTTTTCCTCCTGCATCTTCAGAAAAGTCACATGACTGAAATTCCAAAATGATTCAAACCCAGAAGATTTTTTTACCTTCAGATATGTTTCTAACTGTTTCATTGTCCAAAAAAAGAAAAAAAGATTTTATCTCCATCCACAGCAGATGTTGATTTTATTTTCAGAATTGCAAGCAAACTGAAAAATAAGTTATTCAGACAGTTTTCCTCCTGCATCTTCAGAAAAGTCACATGAAGTTTAATTTTATTTCAGAAGTCTCAGATGACAACATTTATATTGTAGTATTCATTGGTGTACTCCAGTCTTGCAAATAACTGAAATATGTATGCCATGGGTACATGGCATGGAGTAATCCAAGCAGTAGCACTACAAGACGGGGTCATACTAAATTCCAAAAATATACCATTGGTGTACTCCAGTCTTGCAAATAACTGAAATATGTATGCCATTGGTACATGGCATGGAGTAATCCAAGCAGTAGCACTACAAGACAGGGTCATACTAAATTCCCAAAAATATACAGTTAACTGTTAAAAATTATACTCTTTACCCAACTATGAAGTTGCTGGAGTACTCTCTGCCTCCTTATGATTTTTGTGACTGCTTGGTCAATCAAACCCCAAACAAACAACTAGCTCTTGAAGACACTCTATATTTGTCAGTCCTTTGAAGAGGTGGGATTTGATTAAAAAGAAGATCAAAATGACAGAGTAAAATTGTCTGTAATATCTGTGACTTCTTTTCCTGAAACCACTGCACTAAAATTCTGAAACATAGGAAATGTTTGAAGACTTCCTTTTAGAAACTTTATTTTTATAAGTAAGCTTAGAACAATTTTAAAGAATATTACAATGTCTGTATGAATGATCAAAAAATGCAAATGATTTATTAAGTGGGCACAGTATTTTATATTATGTCAGTAAAGCAAGACAGCTCAGCGAGCAGGGACAGCGCTGGGATGTAGAAGTCTAACCCTGTAATGTTACAGGTAGCTGTTCTCTCCTTGAGAAATAGCGGAAATCCCTTTGCTTGCTTTAATCTCAACCTTATGTGCCACTTAATAGAGAACAAGAAATAATCCTGATGACAGACAGTGTAATTAGATCATTTAGATTTTATTTTCCCTATATTTTATTCCACTCTGTATTTTATCACAATCTTCCTAACTAGGAAGATACCCATGATAGATGAGAAAATTGCTTGGATACTGGGGGCCTTTTGTTGGTTTATTTTGAAGCAGCAGAAAACAACTAGAATGACCACGATTGTTCATATTCAATGCTAAATATCAACCTAATTAATATTTAACAGTAATTTATTTTGTAAAAGCCATTTTTATAAAAAAAAACTTTTTTATGCCATACCAAATGATAAGAGGGGGAGAGAACTTCTGCCAATGTAAATTGGTACAAAGCCAGGGCTCTGTCTTAAGTTTTAAAAGCGATATAATTTGTATAAGAAAATCCATTAGGATGTGCAGTTTTTTCTCCTTTTTTCCATTGTTTTTTCCTTTACAAAGCTAGTACATGTCCTTAGTGGAATTTTAGTTTTCAGAATTACATGTGGCAATCTGTGAAATAAAGGTATTGGATAACTATTGCAATCTACAAATATGGCACAATAGACCATGCACATCCTTTCCTCATTACCACCTAGGATGTTTCAACAGAAAAACAAGATTTTTTTTTCTGCAATCGGACAGGCTTCTGATTGTGCAGACAGTGGATGAGACTGATTTTACATCAATATTCTCAGCAAAATTAGACAGATGTATTAGTAATCTTGCTCCAGTCTGTGTGCTGACAAGCAGTGCATGAGTAATGAAGAGGTCTTTCCAACGTGACCCTACTGCAGAGCACTAATGAACAGGGATGTGCAGCATTAGTTGACAGTACATGCCAGAATTAGAACAAAGAAATGCAATTTAAGGTGCTGCTTACATATATAATGTTCTAGCTACTTTACTTTAGGGAACAGTAAAGAAATGGACTTCTATGCTGGACCTGTGTAGCTGATGTTTTCCTTGTTTTTTAAGAAATTAATGCTTTTTCAAGAAAAATGTAGAAAGCTTCAAGAAATTATTGTTCCTAGCTTTATAGTCAAAGAGCAGACTATATGACCTGTAAAAATATTTCCATTTAAATTACAGTATGGATGAACTGATAAATGCTTAAAAAATGAACAGTCATGTTCAGTTAAAGGTAATGAACCTTTTACCTAGAAATGCAAATACATTTTTGTTTTAGGTTTTGTCATCCACTGCTACCTCAGAATTAATAGTCAAACAAATAAACTGTTTTCTGTCTTACTCTCTAACATATGCTAGCAGGCTTTGTATTTTGCTTCCTTTTTTGCGATTTGGTGATAATGGGCAACAATGCTTATATGAGGAAATTAATTTTTGCGTACTTTAAACTGCAAATTAACCCTTCTTGTGTTTTGAAATTGCAATCAGTTCCACAGCAAGAGAGAAAAAAAGATATTATGGGATAAAATTGCAGGTCAGGGACACTGCGATCCATAGGTGGTCTTTCCAGTAAGATGATAGTCATGGGAAGCTGTCACAGGTCCATGGATTCAAATCGTACTGGCACATTGCTCCAGTTTGGCAGTACTGACATGGACGTTTAAGTCTGCATTGCTGTGCACTGGGGTAGAGGCAGATACTCACCACCCAACGCAGACACAATCTTTTCCTGCGGTATAGTGGCTGGTGAGATGAATTTTCCACTCCTGCAGACTTGCAGCTGTGTGTGCAGTTTTTCACTACGTGGTCATCAGGAGAATAGGTGAGAAAGGAGAGGTGTGATGAGTCGCTTGTTGGAAGCGGTGTGTAGCGGGGGAAATAGTTGGTGCTGTGTTCACTCAAGGAGTCTTTGGCCCTTGGAGCAAAGATATTCTAAGACAGAGCTCCAAAGACATCTAAAGATACTGCAAAATATTTCATAAGCCATGCTACTGTGGACAAAAATTTATCCCCCTCAACTTTTAAATTAAAGATAGATGAGAATGATAGTTTAAAGGATGGTGCTCACAGCTCTTTTGAACTTCCATCTTTATTCTAAATCTTTCTTTGCCCCAGAACATCTGGAAGTTTTGGGGCAGTTCAGTTAACCTTTCTGGCTTAAATTTCCAGTGTTTATTGTTCACTTCCCAAAGATTCTTTCTAAGAGCAAACACAAATTGCTTTCTATAAATGCTGGCTTCGTAATTCATTTAATCACCGACATAAGGCTTTCCATGTTACTGTTTTATTGGTTTAGAGTTTTATCATTTTCCACATAAGTTACAATGTTTCATTAAGTCTCTTCAAACAAATAATTTTAAAAATCACTTCATAAAATGAAATGCTTTTTCATTGTTATTGAATGATACATGTTTAGGATAAGGAACACCTAGTTATTAACAGAGCGTGAAATCATCAATCAGTTTCAGTTGACCAGCTAATTCGAGGAAACATCTGGTCTGTGGTCTGCATGTCCCTCAGATGACTGAGGAAGCCAAGAAGAAGCGCTTGGAAGACAAGCAGTCTTCCAAGTCCAGTACAGTCCAAAGTGATTTGTTTTGTTCCATTTAAAATGGTAGCAGCTCGGTCTATCAGATTGCCTCGGAAGTGGTTATGTTCAGGTTACACACGTATGTGAGGAAGCTCAAGGCTTACTCATATTTGGAAGCACAGCAGATGTGATTCTAATTCTCCCATCAAAAATAGTCTTATCGAAATGTCATTGCTTTTATTAAGAGTAAAAGTTAGCCCCTAATATGTATTCTGAATCCTGTAAAGTTGTGGAAATAATGGAGGAGGTAAGTCATTATTTTTCTTGCTGTTCTGTTCCACTTGCATTGTTTGGTTTAAATGAGAATTTTCTTGAGTATTTGCAATTATATTCCAGTGAGACTAGTGCTAAGGAAAGGATAAATTCTGGGTGTGTTGAGGTCTCTTCCAATTTATGGAAGGGCTTGTCTCATGTGGTTGCCTGTATTTTTATGGGGTTTGATTTGATGGTTCAGGATTTAACTTCCAGACAGATATTTTTGTGTTTTCCTCAGATTTTTAGAGGAATTTATGATTTAAAACACTGCGGTGAAGAGAATGGACAATATGTGGAAAAGCCATCTAGCCCAGACAAACTGGATACCTTTTTTCACCAGTCCTGCAGTGACTCTTCTGGGTAATGTCCCTCTCCGTGTATTGGAGATCAGCTGAATTAGTGTCCTGAGTGGTGCACCTTTATTTGTGAAAGTAATGTCATTTTAGTACTTCTATGTTGCAAGATTTTGCAAAATGAATATGTAAATTTTAAAGCAGGGAAATGCAAGAGACTTACTTTTGTTTCTTTTTCTGTTTTTACACTAGATATTTTAGAATATGAGTCTTTTGTCTCTGTTTATCTATTTTGCAGGTTCCTCCAGAAAAAAATTTCCTTATGAATTACAGCAACATGTGCATATACATACGTATGTGTACAGATGCGGGCATGCATGTGTGTATATGTTACACTTAAGTTCCACAGTTGTCGGTTCTTACGCAAGTTTGATGCTTTTAGTGAAGTCACTGTAAATACTTTGGGAAAATAAGGACTCGTAAGGTTAATAAAGGCTGCGTGCAAGGTGTGCTCCTTTTGTTTATGCTTACAAGGATCAACATGTTTATGGGAACGTTTACACAGACCAAACTAGCCAGGCATGAATTTCCTCTGGCCTTAAACCATTTACTGGCTGTCAGGTAGATGTGCTAGGACTGGCACGTAGGACTGGCACGGAGAGCTGTCGGACTGTAGGTCCCTTTGCCCGCACCAGTTCTGGGCACTGGAGGAAATAATCCACGCTCTGATCCAGACTGCAAAGATAGAATAGAAGAAAGAAGTAGCCCCACTGGTCTGGATGGTGGCTCCCTTTCAGATACACAGCCTCACCCCACGTGAAGGTATTCTCCACACCAGAAGCGTGGATGGAGATTAAAGGATTATCCTTGATCTCCCCACCTCGTAGCGGAGCCAGGACTAAGGAGCCTGTGGGAGGTGAAAGCCCTTGGCTGTTGTTTGTGGTTGGAAATTTTCATGCTAGGAAGGGTCATGTTATCGCTGATGGTTGGCACTCCTGGACTGGCTTTGAGATGTGCGACACTCAGGATCTGCCTGTGGCATCACAGGATTAAGCCACACTCCCCCTGTACTTTCTGGACCTTTAATCCTGAGTGTCATTCAAGAAACATCCCCCTCACAGCAAAATGGGGCCAGAGTGAGGCAATCCCACCGCCTGTTTCATACATACATACATACATACATACATACGTACTTTTTCCTTACTTATGATTCATTGTGTTTAACACACATACATCTGACATACTTCAGGACACATCCCCTGGACACACAGGTTTTCTACTGCTTTGAAAGTCCCTCAGGGTTCCTGGATGATCTCTGCTTGGAGCCCATAACATAGCTACTAAGAGCAGTGGAAGTTTCTCTCTCTGGAAAAGCTGGCTTTTGACCAAGGAAAGCTGATGGGATAACCTTAAGGCTTCACTGATGGGAAATGTAGTGTGTTGTCACTGTGACTCTGCTCAAGTACCTGCTCCCACCTGTAGCAGCTGAGCGAGTTGGCAGTCCTGCTGTCTTTAATTGAACTATTCATGAGCTTAAAGTAATTCAGGGTCATGAAATATGTATGTAAAACCTATGTTTTCACAGTAGAAAAATAATGCAAAAATATTTTGTTTTCTAAACAATTCCTTGTGTTCTAGTTTAACAGGCAATTTGTGTAGTTTTTGTTGTGTGTTTGTGATACGTGATTGAACTATATAAATATTTGACAATAATCTGAACAAGTGATGTCTAATTAGTAAGCATTGCTTTAAAAGAGCAAGCAAAATATTAACTAAAACTGTAACATTTTCATTTTACTGACTGATAAACATCAACAATGTTTTTTAGACCATTATGAACTGTTGTTTGTGTTTGCTGACTGTCCACAAGCAGTTTAAAACATCAGAGTGCTCTACTATGCCACGTGCTGATTTTCATGTAATTTACCATTATGCATCATGATTTTTGTAGAATGGGCATTAAAGGTTTACCTTATGTTTTATTAGAGTCACAGTGGTTGTACACTGAGGATTTGTCGTGCCTGACAAATCAAATAATAGGTTCTCATGTACTGGGACCAGTGCCCACCCGTACACTCCAAATTAAGCCATGAGGGGCATACTTAATCATACTGATAGGATGAGTATAGTTAGAGATGTAGAGGAAGAAATTGGAGTAAACCGCACAGGAAAAAACGAACCGAAGCAGCGCAGCGCTGAACTGCAAACATCATACCTGGTAAATGCCTCTGCCAAGCTCTGATCCCCGTGCTCGCAGAAGAGGCAGGGGAAGGACATACGGTGGAGCCGCGTGTCTGCCTGTGTCCCTGCCAGCACGGCCCAGCTCCACGCCGATGGACCCTGCAGGTGCAGTGACTGTGGCTGCTGTGGGCTCCTAACACTGCACTGGAGTCAGTGCTAAGCACTGCTAGAAATTAGGAGAATTATTCTGTAACACATATGGGGCCTTTCTAGAAGGCAGTTGTCATACACTATTAAAGATTGCATCTCTTTGTGCTCTATTGACTAAAAATTACAGTTTAAACCTTTAAAATATACATCTCAGTGTCTGTAGACTATAACACTAACAAGCTTGTACTATGCCATGTTGACTGACAAGATAATATATATTTAAATAAAAAGTGGCAGCGGGGCTCCACCAGATTTCCCTGGAATTCAGGCGGTAATTAAACTCGGTCTTCTTTGTACCACAAATTAATGAAGAGATAGAACAATCAGCGAGGAAGCTCACAGCCAGAAAATACCATTTACGTAAAACGATCATTAATAGGAAGGCAGTATTTACCGCACTGTAAATATGCAGTCTTGTCTTTTTTTAAAAAGTCAAATACAGGGCCATGGTACGTGTTATTTCTCTACAGTGATGACTACTGGAGCTGCAAACAGCTATCAAATAAATATACTGCCAAACACTATTAGTACTTGTGCTTGCCATAGAAATTAGAAAAGCTTACATACAGTTCTTAAATGAGGGCAGCATAAGTAGCTCTGGGCAATAATTCAGACTGTCCGATCGTGTCAGTTTTACAACAGGACCGTGACTAACAATACCTCTCTACTACCAGGAATAGTGAGAGCAGCCTGGGACGGGATGCTGGATGTGGAAATTCAGGTTATGGGTTATCTCGATGCTGCCACCTCAGGTGGAAGCATCTTGCTTTTTATAGTGTTAATTGTAGATGAAGGACCCTGTTGGAGGCAGCTAAGCCTAGGCAGCGTCAGGGAGGTCAGTGTAATATTTAAGAATAAAGAGCTGAATATGTATACAATTGTTTCTTGCCTGTAGTGATATAATTGCAAGGGCTCAGACCTTGTGGACTTTGAAAGGGATCTGTTACTTCAAGGTGCTGGGTTAGATTTGCAATATGAGGTAAAGGCCATATGTGGCAATGTTAACCTGTGTAGCGTGGTATTGCCACTGAATAACACCAGGAGTTCACTGTTGAAGAAAAGTCGTACCTCAAAATTAAAGTTGATGATGGATTTAAAAAGCATAAAATTAGCTGAAGTGAATAAAATAATAACTGAAGTGACAGTATTTAAAAAAAAAAATCGTGTGTTCCTATCAACGTACTGGAACAGGGACAAAATCTCACTAACATAAAGTATAACAAAACTTTTTTATTCAGTTCCAAGGTGGAACTGCTTGACAGCTTGTTTCCTCAGTTCAGTAAAACACATGGTGGACTTGACAAAGGATAATCAAAATAAATCACTGTCTAAACCTAAATTCATTATAGTATTGGAGTGATAATCATATACTTAAGGCTGTACTGCCAGATTCACTCATAAAATATTGTTATAGCCAAGTAATAATGCTGAAATGCCAGTCGTTTTTATTCAGGCAATGTTCAAAGTAATTAACAGATTCATTAAAATGAATATTATAATTAATATAAAATGTTTTATGATTTCAAATGTTCTAGCATTTGCCTTAACTGGAGATGACTTCTTTTTGAAGCTAGAATAAACTCTCAACAACCTTGAGGTTTCCACGTGTGGAAACAGTGGGATTTTTTCACTTAGGGTAATGGATGGAAACTTTTTTTTTTACACATAGCTAAAAGAGAGCTTAATTTTCAGTCCTTATATTTAACATGCATAGTATATTCCTGAATGAAGAAATATGTGCTCTGTCTTGCTTGAAGATTATTTTAATTAATACAAGTACTGTTCAAACCAGATGGAAGTCAGAACGTGATCTGTGAATTCAGGGTTATCGTGAGGGTTCCAGTATTGCTGCTGAATTGGAGTAAGAAGTGTATGTTTGTGTCAAAATGAACAAATTTACATTTTATATAATTAGCTTTGAGACAGAGTTTTTAAAGTAGCATAATGCATCTGTACTTCATATCCGCCAATTATAGTAAGTTTTTTTGTGCTGAGGCTTTCTAGAAAAGGGAGATATTTTTCCAGATACTTTATTTTTGACAAGATACTTTTGGAACAAAATGCATATTTTTTTCAAAGGATTTCTGTGGATTGTTTTGAAAAATGAGAAATATTAAAATCTTTGACTAAAATTGATGATTTTCACTTTGGATTAAGAAATTTTTATGCTTGTATTTTCATCCTTTGGAGCTGAAAAATTGAAATTTGTACTGTAACCTGTTTTAAAATACTATTTTAACGAAAGAAGGGAAAGGAAATGGATGTTTCTCCACTGAACAGAGCAGAAGTTTCTTCCAAAGAATTTTGCAAAAATACCTGCCATTTCTAACCTGCTTTATGCTGTATGTTTCCTAGTGGGAGAAGCACATTGAAGTAGCACAGCTTGACTCTTAACTGACAACTTTCTCAGTATCAGTCTCATAAAGATGAGTATTTTCTTGTGGCAAGGGAAGGTAATCATATTTGCAATAAAAAAATATCCATGTTCAGTCTGGAGAAACAAATGCATTGTCAGAGAAAATGCCTTTATGAGTTGGGTAAAACCAAGATACTATTAAAGTTATTTTGCCTTTTGAAATTTCTATTATATATGCTCTGTAGAGAGACGGTCTCACGTACCTGGGCACACTATTCAACAATACGCCTGGGCTTTTCAATGTCTTTTGTCCTCCTCTGTATTTTGAATAGATGTGATGTTGTATTATTTGGTGTTAGGAAACCATCATTATTTAATTACAGAAACTCGTGATAATATTAAAAATAGAGTATTATCTCCTTGGAAGAATATATTATAAAAGTAGTGCTAGGCTGTAGTTTTGGAGGAATGATACAAACCAGCTGACCTTTGTGTCCAATATTGATTTGACTTAATCTAATTAAAAGCCAAATGAAATGGAATGCAGGTGAGCAAGAACTCAGTATTTTGGCTTCATGGTTCTTTGTCAGCAATGGCTCGCTTAGCAGTTAGGAGCATTATGAAATCTTTCTAATACCTGACGTGCTCCCTGGTCTTCTGGTAGGAGCCACTTACAATGTGGTTGCAGGCGCCAGCCCCGAGCCTTGCCGGGGTGGGCTGTCTGGCTGCGGTGTGAGCCAGAAATGTCATATGCGCCAATTATAGTAAGTTTTTTTGTGCTGAGGCTTTCTAGAAAAGGGAGATATTTTTCCAGATACTTTATTTTTGACAAGATACTTTTGGAACAAAATGCATATTTTTTTCAAAGGATTTCTGTGGATTGTTTTGAAAAATGAGAAATATTAAAATCTTTGACTAAAATTGATGATTTTCACTTTGGATTAAGAAATTTTTATGCTTGTATTTTCATCCTTTGGAGCTGAAAAATTGAAATTTGTACTGTAACCTGTTTTAAAATACTATTTTAACGAAAGAAGGGAAAGGAAATGGATGTTTCTCCACTGAACAGAGCAGAAGTTTCTTCCAAAGAATTTTGCAAAAATACCTGCCATTTCTAACCTGCTTTATGCTGTATGTTTCCTAGTGGGAGAAGCACATTGAAGTAGCACAGCTTGACTCTTAACTGACAACTTTCTCAGTATCAGTCTCATAAAGATGAGTATTTTCTTGTGGCAAGGGAAGGTAATCATATTTGCAATAAAAAAATATCCATGTTCAGTCTGGAGAAACAAATGCATTGTCAGAGAAAATGCCTTTATGAGTTGGGTAAAACCAAGATACTATTAAAGTTATTTTGCCTTTTGAAATTTCTATTATATATGCTCTGTAGAGAGACGGTCTCACGTACCTGGGCACACTATTCAACAATACGCCTGGGCTTTTCAATGTCTTTTGTCCTCCTCTGTATTTTGAATAGATGTGATGTTGTATTATTTGGTGTTAGGAAACCATCATTATTTAATTACAGAAACTCTAGTGATAATATTAAAAATAGAGTATTATCTCCTTGGAAGAATATATTATAAAAGTAGTGCTAGGCTGTAGTTTTGGAGGAATGATACAAACCAGCTGACCTTTGTGTCCAATATTGATTTGACTTAATCTAATTAAAAGCCAAATGAAATGGAATGCAGGTGAGCAAGAACTCAGTATTTTGGCTTCATGGTTCTTTGTCAGCAATGGCTCGCTTAGCAGTTAGGAGCATTATGAAATCTTTCTAATACCTGACGTGCTCCCTGGTCTTCTGGTAGGAGCCACTTACAGTGTGGTTGCAGGCGCCAGCCCCGAGCCTTGCCGGGGTGGGCTGTCTGGCTGCGGTGTGAGCCAGAAATGTACTTTCCTTGTTGAAGTCCTAAAATACCCCGATGTGTCGCCTCAGATCCTCATCAGGCCATACCGCTTTTCATTGCCATACATAGACATGAAGGATGAGCTTCTACACTGCTTTGTACAAGGTGGGTATAAAGCACTGTCAGGGCCACATCAGTGGTATGCAACTCTTTCTCATATCATTTTGGGGGGGAGGTTTAGGCCAAATGTAAGTGCCTGTAGGAAGTGTGAGGCTGGGGAGTGTCAGCTTGAGTTTCTGGTTTGGAGACTGTACAATGGGAGCTTGGGTTCTTACTGTTTTGACAGGGAAAACCTGAGCTGGTGCTGGTAGAGGTATCTGAGTAAGCTCATGTGCTTCAAATTGCTAGATAATAACTTATAGGATGAGTAGTTGTCTTTATTGCAATAGTAGCTACATGCCATCAACACTTACTCTGCATGTAGCAAGCGAGATTGTATTGTGGGGTTTTTTTGGGGGGTGCACAGATGCTTTAATTTTTTTGCTAGATCCCAGTAGATTCTTGGGAGCTAAGGGATTAATCCTTAGAAATCAAACCTGTGTGGTATTGAGCTAGAATGACTGTCCTTTTTATACTGAGATTTCTGTTTTGTTCATACCATGTTTGTGAGTATGGCTGAGACTAAACCTGATAGCTCTTGGTTTGTATGTGCTTTGGAGTTTTGGTAGCATGCATACACTGTGTAAATCATTATCCTAAAAAAACAGTAACATATGTAAGGAGGTTTTACTTCTGCATAATCTGACTGCCTTGTGTATTTTTCTCTTTGGACACTAAGGTATTGAAACCATCACGTAGATTTATGACTTACTTGGAGAACTTAGAGCAGCTTAACAAGTTTTTTTATGTGCCCATTTGCCATCTATTTTAAGTGGACTTGGTAGATACTTTTTATACCTGAGTCAGTGTATAAATCCCTGAATATTATTCATGCATAAATTCTGTTTTGAAAGTATAACATTTATCATGCATTCAACTTTTCAGTCAAACAGAAGTGTAACGTTAATATTAAGTCTTGATTTAGTATAAAATTGGATATTGAGTGTATAAAATATCGCATTTGGAATATGAAGTATACAGAAAAGTAGATAGCTGAGAGCTGCTTATGTGAGTCATCAAAGAAAATTTAGACTGCAAAGTGTCATATCATGAATGTGTCGCACACTGATTTTCTAGTTCAGTTGTTCACTACCAAAAAGTCAGTCTGATGGAAGCATTTCATTTCAACAAGTCACAGATTGTGGTCGCCATGTGTACTGTATATTATTATTGTCTGTGTTCATAATTTGAAGGTGGTAACATCTAAGCTGATACACTACGCTAGGCACTATAGCAGCGTAAGGAAGCCAGTCCCTGCCCAAGGAGAGTTGTAAGCTAAGACACGAGATGATTGATGGAGATATTAGGAGTCCAAAAAAGAAAGAATAAATCAGCAGTGCTCATATGGGCAGGTATTGGTAAGGTAATAGTGGTACCAAACTGTACAATATTTATGGATACAACAGTCATACTGATATGAGAAAGGAAGAAAATAGATATTTCAGCCTAAATTTTCAACTGCAGGTGTCTTAATATCAAGTATTTAAATTAATAGCTTGGGAGATGTGAGAATCTCTTACCATTCCCACTGAAATTAACTGGTGTAGAGGCCTGAGGGCAGCTCTCACAATCAGGCCTGACTTTATGAAATCACATTTGGAGGTGCTGGCCTTTATATCCTCCTCACATGTAAGTGTGTTTCTTGGTAGTTTGCATCCAGCAGTTTCTTGTAAAGGTTGTTTATTTACTACATAATGATAATTCTAGCAATTTTTCATGTTTCTAAGAGTATAGTAGGAAGGCAGAGGAAGATGAATGAAATCGTGGATGAGAGACCAGTATCTATCCACAAATAGAAGTTAAACAGCTCAGTTTTGCCAGGAGCATGAATATGTAAACCCTGCACAAAGATCTGGAACATACTCTGTAATTCTCTTCCTATTTAAGGGCAAAACCCTGGCTTCTAGGAACTGAGCTCAAGAGTGGCTTTCTGGTATTTCTGATGTTGTAGTGTTCAGGACTCAATGCTTACAAGAATGAAAACTTGGAGACTGTCCATTCTTCTGAAGGATGCACTGGGAATTGCCCTTTAGTACCTATGGAGAAGGAAAATCAAGACAGACATAAGTATTCTTGGATATAAATTGCTTTTAATACTGTTAGCAAAGCTGCACCGTTCTTCTCATTTTCTCTGTGTCCCTTTCTGCCTCTTCACACAGCTTTCTTTCATGCATTTATTAAATATTAATTAGATGGTAATGTACTCTGTTAAATTACAGGAAACATTCCTGTGATTTTATGCTTCGAGCTTTGCAAAATCAGTAGGGAAATACATTAAAACACTAGTACAGATGTAGTGTAGTTATATTCACTTCTGCCATCTAAGTCTGTACAGAATTTGTCTCATTGTTGTAAAACCTCTAGAAAATTGACATTTTTGCACAAATGCAATAATAAACAATAGAGTCATAACAAAATGGAAGCACTTGTTCTTTCTGCCTTCTTACTTAGTAAGTCACCTTTGGAGGGTGTAAAATATCTCAGTAATTGAAAGATAAATGTAAACAGAATAAAATTATATAAATAATGTTTCAAGGTCAAGTATATGTTTGCAGAACTACTCTAGCCACCTCATGCACCTCCTGTGTGCCTGCAGGGATTGAGAAGGGTGCTGTATGCCCATGCTGAATTTGTGAAAGGGAAAAAGCGGTAGAGGGATTCAATTCGCAGTAGTTGTTTTACCTTAGTTTTTGGATCAGCCTCCTGAAAAGAAGGTTTTGGCAAGTTGTCTTCATTAGAACTTGCTGAAAAAACCCTAGAAACACCTCATTCCAAAGGAGCTTTACAGCTTACATGTGTTGATGCTGACTGCGTGGCAGCATTGTTCTGGAAGCGCCTTAGATGGTTTCTTATGCCGTAGCTGCAGTTTGTGCCAGCTGCAATGACTGTGTCTGGGTTGTTGGACCTAGAGGTGTTTCTTCCTTCTAAGGTCTGGCTGTATATCCCACCTGTGCCTCAAATCCATACTCCAACACAAACTTATTTGTAAAATTGTATGCTTACTTGTGTGTTCCTGAATTTATTTAATTTCAAACCATAATTGCAGGTAGGATACAAGGCAGTTAGATAAAACTCACTCTAGATAAATACTGAGATACTGAACGGTGTAAACGTGCTGAGAATTTTGCATGTTCCTTAGCAAGTCTTTGCTAACAACAGCATATTGCAAGGTAGATCAGCTAGTTTATAGCTCAGTGGAACAAGACTTGAGGACTTGGAGAATTTTGCATGTTCCTTAGCAAGTCTTTGCTAACAACAGCATATTGCAAGGTAGATCAGCTAGTTTATAGCTCAGTGGAACAAGACTTTGAGGACTTGGAATTCAGTAGAGAATAGGAACAGACGCTCTTCCAGAGTGCCTTCTATGCACTGTACTTTTTCCCATGCCAGTGTCCTGAAGTCATCTCAACCTCCTGCCTTGTCATCTGGTTTATGTGCTTCCTTGAGTCATTCTCCCCACAGGACAGTCCTTCCTTGTGTATTCTGTTGCTTGGCAGTTTGAAAATTTTGAATTGTTTGCACAGGTCCTTCATTTCATATTTCCACTATGTCTTCATATCCTCCTCTGAGCTCTCCTGTCCTCTTCACCTGCATCACTAGATCTTCACCTTCATGAGTAGTCTTATACAGCACTTGTGGCATAAAGAGATTCTGGAAAATCCTCAGCCTTGCAGGTTTGACATCCTGTCACTTTTATGTCTGGAGAAGATATTTCTATGAAGGCAGCTGCAAGAGTGTACCCCATACTCAGTTCACAACTTATTTAGGAAAGTGCCCTTAGAGAATAAAAGAATCTACTATTTACATTTGTTGTGGCACTGTTACTGTTTTATCCATTGTTAATTTAGACGATGCTTGCCATGAAACCTATGCTCATTTGAAGCATAAGTGCATATTATTTGCTTGAACAGTTACAATATCCCTTCTGTCATATATACAGGTTACTAAAAATGTTAGTTCAGTCTTTCATTACTTATTCTTCGTGCAGCTGCTAAAGCAAAAGCTTTGTCATAATGCTGCCTACACAAGCTTCTGACATAGAAGAGAACTAGTAACAGGTATTGTTAGGATGCTAAAAAAATCCAGTGTCCGTTTTGGACTGCATTAATTGTAAACTCTAAATCCTGAACACGGACCCCACATCATTCGGCTCAATTCCATAGCCTTCCATGAAGGTATTTTCTCTTGTAGACAGCTTGCTTTGCTTATTTTTAGTGTTAGTCTAATGTGTGTGCAATCTAAAAGAAAAAATTACACCCTGCACTCATAAGCTGAACATGATACAGAATCAGGGAGCAATAGTTCTGCAACAGACAGAAACACTATAGAATTGCATTATATCCTACATGGCATTAGTGAGCATATGAATTGATCTGATGTTACTTTTTCTCCCAGTTGTCACCAGATGGATCACCACATTTATATAGCATCAGTCATCTGTCTTATTTCTACTTTATATTATCCAGTGTGAAGTAAACAGCACTAAGTAAACAGCAGAATGGTTCAATACCCTGTGCTGATTTATGAACACATGCAATACAGCAATGAAATCAGAAGCAATTACAGTGTAGAAGAAAAAAATGTCATTTTTGTGTACACCAGGAAACCTGAAATTATATTACCAGTTTGGAGTAAATGTGCAGTGAAGCCCTTTCTCACAAGAGGATTTTAGTATCTAATTAACGACAACGTTTCTTGCTCTGATTTGGACGCCTACCCTGAACAAAATAGTAGGTGTGCTACATACTTGCTTGAGGGAGCGAAGGCTGGTCTAGTCAGCAGTTCACCCGCATGACCTTTACATTTCCCTGCTGGAGCGTGCAGGGTCCGTTTCCTCTCTTGCCTTCTATAAGGAGGGAGGTGTAGAGTATCTCCTACTTAGGATGCACGCACTTTGCTCCTGTTAATCCTTTTGGGAGTTACACTGTGGTATCAAAGTAAGTATATACTTTTAATCTCTAAAGCAGCCCTCTAAGAGGTAACTGGAATTTATGGGTCTTATCAATTTACAGCAGTGCAGGTGAATAAAAAGAGTCTTTAAAATAAAGCAGCTGCTGACTCAGCCTAGATAGAGGCTTGGGAGTAAAACTGAAAATTCAGCAGTGCTAGTCCCTCCTCATCTATCAGCTGATTGAAAGTATTACCCTTTTCCTGCTAATCCTCGGAGACTGGTGTAATGTAAAGAATTGGAGATACGGGTGTCTAAATAACAGGAGATTGCTAGTGTTTGGAGACCCTTTAAAGGGTAGCTCCTCAGGGTATCCTCCCACAGCTGACAGGGAGAAACTCAAAATATTAATGTTTACTTTACATCTGAAAGCTAACAAAACTGTTCAGGTAAATTCAGTAGAGCTCACTGACATGGAGATGGTTCAGCTAGATTTCCTTTGCTATCAAAAAGTGGTAGAGCATCTGCACTTGATCACTTTTATGTTTTGATTACTTGAGACAAGTAAGGTTCGACAGTCATCCTAATTTGAATAACAGCTATCCAAATAGCTCACTGTCAATACGTGTTGAATAACAGTATCATTGTGTAACATCAGATTTATGTAATATGCTGTTGTCAGATGATAGATAATAGAAATGCAAGTTTGTTGTATGGTACTGGGATGAGCACATTTTAAATCCACATTTGAGGGTCAACCTTAATTAAATGAAAGATCACTTTAACCCACAAATAATTATGTTACCCTTCCAATCGTCCAAATGGCTCAAATATTTGCTTAATGTTTGTAAATATGTTGAAAAATGGATCCTAACATACAGCTTAGGAATAAACAGCAAAGCCGGAGATGCTGTTCCTGCTGATAATTTAAAATCAACATACTTTCAGACAGTTATTTTTATTTCCTTAGGTACTGGTGTTATGATGAGTCATAGGAAAAAGTACAGTGGAATAAGAGGGCTGATATATAGAAAACATTATTTAATAGAGTTAATAAAAAAGAGCAATGATGTCTTGAAAAGCTGAAAATGTTCAGTGGGGGTTCTGATATTCTGCTGTCAATTAATTTCTAATATCTGGTGCTTGATTAATTATTTCTAGAAAATAATGGCCTTATAGTTGTGTCACTTAATATTTTTTTCTTTCTAGCTGTCTAAAACCATTCTGGGTGTTAGACATTACTCAGGTTGCTTTAAGAACCAGAAGCTTGTTCTCACTTAGTTGTCAGGCAAAGTTTTTTTCAGGTACTATCTGCAAGTGTCACTTCCTGGAAGAAACTAACTACATTAAATTTTGTATGACCATATTGCAGCCAACTTCTTAGTTTTAAAATTATAAATAACATTGAATGTTATATTTTAAGGATGCAGAACTTCCAATATTTCTGGGTTTTATTCTCATAACCCATTACACATTGCTTTTGAAGAAAATGTACATCTACCTACTAAATGCTTGCTTCACCATGTAGAACGCAAGAAACAAGTACTATGAACAGAATTCCGTAAAGTAAATATTGCCTGTAGTTGTAGATATGGAGGCATATTGAAATTGCAAATGCAATGAAAAAAATGCAAATAAAAAAACTCTGTGCTTGCAGATATTTATGAAGAAATTTCCTGGATCATTAAATGTCTCTTTTCATTCATAATACGGAAATGTAGCAAGACGCACCTGTGGTTCTGATGAAAGAAATCACTCTCAATTTTTTCAACTTCCTGAAGTTTAACATATCCATGATCTGAATAACAGCTTTTACAACAAAAAGCTTTATAGGTTTATTCTGAAGGCTGATAACATGCGACAAAATATCAGAACAATTAAGTGTATGCATAAATCCAGATAACAACAAGGAAAAAAAAAAGGTCTTTAAAAATCTTTATGAACCTGGGACATGTTTTGATTGCTATTCTATAGAGAGAAAATACTTGGTAAGAACTCATGATATCCACAGTTAAATTACAAAGAAGATGACATTGCACAAAATGAAAATGAAGAAATGTAAATCTGAAGTTTATATTCATGACTTCAAAGTCTAGAGATCTGTATTTCATCTCAGAAGTGAAACAAAAGCTGAACCCGAAATCAGCTGCTATTCATTATAATTTACACACGTGTGTAATTAGAAGTGAATGAAACGATAGAAAAAGATGATAATTTACTGGGTTTTTTTAAAGAATTGTCTGTAAACTTTTTGTGTCTTAACTTACAGTTGATGTCCTTCAAGGACTAGAAATTGCAAAGCAGGTCCTGGCATGAGTCAGGAGACTCCACTAGAACATTGCTCATGTGTAGCATTGGGAAGTTTTGGCCTCAGATTGGTGTTAAGTGAATTCCCCAGGAATGGCAGCTGTCCTTTTCTGGAGCTAGCTGCCGATGTTTTTAATGCTGGTCACCCAACTCTATATTACAGCCTAAGACTGCTGTCATACAACTTAGTGCGTGGGTGACTGCTGCCTTCGCTAGTCGCCTGACCTTTTCCTTGTTTGAGTGTGGAGTCAACCATGTTAGACTGAAATGCCTTCACTGTTGATTTAAGACAAAAAAAGAAGATTTTGCACTGGGGTGTTGAGTTTAGGAAGCACTTGTGGGCTCCATTTAGTTCGCTTCGCTGTTGTCATGGAGGTGGTAAAAAATGGCCTGAGGTAATAACATTTGCAGCTCTTCTAGCTGCCTGCAGAGTAAATACGTGTCTATGATCTTAGATTCTAGGATGTAGTTTTTTAATAAGTGGTGAATTTCAGTCACTAAAATAAATGTAAATTTTAAAAATGAACCCTTTGAAATGTATATTTATTTAAGTCTATAGGACCATATTTTAATTCCAGTGTAGTTAATAGTCTTGAATGTAACTGCATGTTTATGCTCTGAGACTGTATATCTCAATTCTTAACTTTCCCCTGGCAGACTCTAAGATCCTGTAATCCTCCCAGGTCCAGCAGTAGAGACAGTCTTGTAAACATGAGAGTTTTCTCCATAAAACTGTCCTTGAAAAATAAATTATGCAATTAGCCTCCTATCACTCTGTTCGGCACTTACTCCTGCAAATACAATGTGTCACTATTCAATGGGTCTAACTTAGATTAAGTCTTCAGATCAGGGCTGTAATTTCTCTGTCTGTTTACATCTGTGATGCTATTTATAGATGTCATATTATTGACCTAAATCATAACTTACCAGATGTTTTTTGTCCAATAAGCTTTTGTGAGGCTGTCTGATTACAAGGTGAATGGAATGGGGAGAAAAAAATGCATTGCTGGAGGGGCTGGAGAGCTTTTTTCAGCCTTTGCGTTTTCTGAGGTGCTATGTGAGGAAACTGTGAAGGATAAAAGAATTACGTAGTGTGTCCAAGGCCTCCAGTTTCTTTTGCAATGCCTTGAAGGAGTGTGAAGAAAATGGACCACTTCCCCGGATCTCTTGTGTTTGAGAGCCATGCTCAAAAGCTCTGTGAAGAACACTATGTTGATACACGGGTACCAAGATAATAGGGGACTCTTCCAGCAGGCCCCAGATTTCCTTTGTGTCCCCTTATGTTGCTACTTCAGGCACGTGAAATGACCTGAGAATGGGCATAGCCAACAAGATGACTTGTGGCAATGTCCATTGCGATCTGGGGTCCTATCCATCACTGCTGCCTTATCTCTCTGCAGCTCAGAAAAGTCTCCTCTTTATAATAATTCCTTTAGGTGATGTTTCTGTCTTTATCTAGCCCTTCTTACATGACTTCACTCTTCTTAAACTATGAAATATATTCCTTCAGCACTGGAAGAAGACCCGCAAATGTATCTGTCACTGGTCCCAATTCAGACTGTGGGAGGGCGGCAGGCTGGTTGCTGCAGAACTGTCCCAGCAGTTGAATCTGTATCTGTCAAAGCTGATGTTTCATTTCTCTATACATTTCTCTATTCACATCACCAAACTTGGAAGCTGAGTCTTAGAGTTATATGAGTCTGTGATCACAGTTTTGTACTTTGGACCTGAAAGCTTAGGACAGTTCTGGACTAGGCTTTCATCTTGGACAAGCTGTATCCAAGTCTTAGCCTGCATGGCTAGGTGTGGTTCCTATCTATAGTGCTCACACAGCCAGCAAAGCTGAAACAAGTTCTAGTTAGTGATCACTGAGTAGAAGATTTATGTATAGAACTTAGTGTACAGTCAAGATTAAGTAGATTTTAGCTATAGTCATGCATATATGTAAGTGATCTGATATTTTATCACTTGATATATGAACTGAGCCAACTTAAATCACTGAAAGAAGTTATATGGGAGGATACAACATAGCTGCTGTCATTGGATTTGAATGTAAGATGGAGGCCCTTAGCACGCATAATGTTTGCATGGGAAAGATGGAGGTTTGGCAAGTGCAATGTGTGGGATTTCGTGGCAGATAATGCTCCTGAGGTTCTCCTGAAAGGTTTCCCATCGCACATGTGAGTGTGGAGCTGGCCAGATATCCTATGAGCCAGTGTTGGTATACATAGCTCAAAGAGAAAAAAAAGTTAATGGAAGTGCTTTAGGATAATGCAAAGGGAAATAGATTTAATTAAGGCATATAGCTCTGGGTGCCTTACAAGCATCTAAATTTGTTCCTGAAAACAGCACTGAGCAGAGTTTCGGAATTTCTCTCATTTGATGTAGAAAGCCATAACAGCATCTGTGGACTTCTATGACTTGAACTCACGTAGGAGGACTAGAGGGCAGAGTCAGACAGTTGTTTAGTATGCATTTACAAGCTCAGTTTCAGTCTGATCTTAAAATAAAGTTGTAGCTAGGTGCACTTATCCATACATCAGTGCTTCTATGGGTAATAAGTGGGATGGCAGAGATCTGGCATTTAACAATTTTTTTTTTTCTGCAGAGCCTTCCTGGGCAAAGGATTGTATTTGAATAATCTGCTGCCACTTTATTTTTGCTTTCCCACGGTATGAAAATTGTGAAGGGGAGGAGGGGGAAGCTGCGTTTTTAATTGTCCCAAACAAAAGTGAAGCATTAACCAATGTGGTGGGTTGACCCTGACTGGACACCAGGTGCCCACCAAAGCCGCTCTACCACTCCCCCTCATCAACTGGACGGGGGAGAGAAAATATAATGAAAGGCTCATGGGTCGAGATAAGGACAGGGAAAGATCACTCAGCAATTACCATCACGGGCAAAACAGACTTGACTTGGGGAAATTAATTTATTACCAATCAAATCAGAGTAGGGTAATGAGAAATAAAACCAAATCTTAAAAATACCTTCCCCCCACCCCTCCCTTCTTCCTGGCTCAACTTCAGTCCCGATTTTCTCTACCTCCTCCCCCCGAGCAGCGCAGGGGGATGGGGAATGGGGGTTGCATTCAGTTCATCACACATTGTCTCTGCCGCTCCTTCCTCCTCAGGGGGAGGACTCCTCACACTCTTGCCCTGCTCCAGCATCGGGTCCCTCCCATGGGAGACAGTCCTCCACAAACTTCTCCA
>NW_008794860.1:33022-81577 GCF_000699145.1 Aptenodytes forsteri | reverse complement strand
GCTGGTGGGCTCGGCCTTGGCCAGCAGCAGGTCCGTCTTGGAGCCGGCTGGCATTGCCTCTATCGGACATGGGGGAAGCTTCTATCCGCTTCTCCCCAAAGCCACCCCTGTAGCCCCCCACTACCAAAATCTTGCCACGCAAACCTAATACAATCAAGTTAACCACTTATTTCATAATTACAACTGATGCAAACACGAGAAGTTTGTTTTCCACAATTTTTTGTAACTGCTTTGCTTTCCACTATTTTTTGTAACTTGGTAATTATAAAACAAGTATTATTGATGATGCCTTTAAAACAGGAATCTACAGTAGTTTATTTGGTATCTCTTGCTTTTTCTTTAAGATGCCTTAAGCTATTGGAAAAATTATTTATTATGTCACAAAATTTCCTGCCTTATTAGTTAAAGGAAAATATTTCCCTGCAGATATTTTCACATGTAACACTATTTCCCATATTTCACAAGCTGTTTGCAGTTTAAACTTAATCATATTTGCCTCTCTGTCACTGAGGCTTTTTAGAATTACCTTAGAGATCTAGATCTTATTTGGATATTTATAGTATAATTAGATTTGATGTATCATACTTTGTTTATCTCAGTTAATGCCTAAAGGCTTGATTCTGATCTGAGATCTGCAGAGGCATGAAATTTGGAATAAAATCTGTATCAGAGATGCTAATAGCAGTCTTTGTCCAAAATAGTTACTCTGCTCTCCTCCTGTCTCCTAAAATGTGTTAGGTTGAAAAGATGTACTTGTATTTTGTTTGGAATGAGATGATGGCAGGAAGTGGAGCCAGTCTGCAGGATTTTAGTCTTTTGTCCTAGTGCTCTGCATATATATTATTGTATAGCTAACATATGAATACATTTTATTTACTGGAATAAATATGGTTTTGAACCTTCAAATATACTCTGCCACGAAGAGACCTGATCACTTGCACTTTTGCTTTGTGTTTTTTCTCTCTATTTTTAATAACACAGAGATCCAGATACAAAATTCAGCATTCCTGGAAAGTCAGTCTGGACTGGCGTTGCTCCCCAGAGAATTTTATTCTCATGAATCAATTAATCATCACCCAGAATTTGTAGTTTGCCCCCAGTAAATGAAAAATATTTTTGGTTATATTTCTTCACGTGCATTCTCCAAGGACAACTCTAGACATGTGACTGCCATGAATTCGCATCTTTCTTTGCTTTAAAAAAATGTGGTATGGTCATACTGTGCTATAGATACTCCCCATAGCACTCCAGCTAGTGCTGTAGTACTAGAAGGAGTATTGCAATATGTATTGGCTGGCAATGCATCGATTCTTACTGCTGGGTTATCTGTGTTTGGTGCGCACTGAATTACAATATGGATAGTGTTATGTTTCCTTGTCTTGCATGTGTTGGCAAAACTCTTGTCATCATCCTCTCCCCAGACACATATTTGCATCAAGAGATTTGGTAACGTGCTAATATCTGTCACCAAGCTGGTTTACCATGTCGGTCGTGAAGGCTAGTCATATTTGAAAGCAGGAACACTTAGCTCGCTTACGGTGGTTTGCCCCTATTGAGTAAAAGGCACGGGGAACCTTCCTGTGTTCAGCTCTGAGAACAGAGTATATGACAGGAAAACCCCGGTGTAAATAGGTTCACGTGTGTACTGCTTTTGGTTGAAACCCTAAAATATATTTGCCAGAAAATCAGAGCTGGTGCTCCAGCTCAGAGCTGCGCCGCTTTGTACTCTAGCCAGGCTTTGCTCTTCCCTAATTTAGGTGTTGTGTCATGCAACCTGCGGACTTCAGTTGTTAGGAAATCTATTTCAGCTTCATAATTGTCTATTTGTGGCATTTGAACTCTGATCAGAGTAAATTAAACTCAGTGGACATATTCAGACTTTATGGCTGCTATCACTTTTGTGAAAGGAGCCCTTGTAAAAACATGTAAGACTCCCAACATGTTTATGTATAGGCAGTCTCTTTGAGGACATGTAATGCATTTGTGGATTTCCTGAATGAGGTAGCGGAGGGAAGAGGTATTTTTTAATTACCTGTGTTAACAGTTTGAAAATTTGTGATTGTGTTTTGAAGGTCATTTATAATGTTATGTTTTTATGGAAAAACAAATCGCTAAATTAAAGTTTGCTGACGTGCAGTACAGGCTTGGGCTACACTTCAAAAGAACAATACACATAAAATATTCTGCAATTCTCATAAAAATACAGGCACACAGACTGATTTTTCTGGTCTAACCTTTAGATGCAGAATGCTGGTTTAGTATTCATAAGGCAGAGGGTAATGTCTTTCTTTTCAAGTTTGGGTGCACCGTAGAAAAAATGGATAGTCCTGAAAATTACTGTTTCAAAGAATTTAATTTCTTGTTGGACTATTTGTGTGGTTTCGGAGAAATGTGGCTTTATTAAGAAAAGACAAATGAATATCCTTTACTCATTATTCAGAGGTTCTGCATACACTAATTAGTACTATGTTATTTCTCAGATTTTCAGATTATAGTGTACAAATAAATTTTAATTGCTAATGATTTATACAAAGGTTATTAATTTCATTATTACGGAGTGTTGATACTGTGGAAAATTATTAATGCAGTAAGTATTTTACACAAAAGTAGGGCAATAATTATTGTTACTATTAGTATTCTAGCATTATCCAAAATATACTAAGCCCTTTAGAAATGCAGAGGACAGCACAGCATGCATCTTAAAAAATGCATAAAGCAGCGAGAACAGACGTAATATGCAGAGTCAGATTGATGCTAAGCAAATGTCTCATTATTTACAGGTTTGCTCCTGTCTGAGTCTAAATTTAACACATTTGTGGTATTTAAGCTGTTGCTGCCTGCACTAATCCATCTAAGTTGGGAGTGACCAACCTGTGGCTCTTGAGTAGCCTACATGCAGCCCCCTGCCAGGGTTGTATGCAGGACTGTGGTGAGGCTGCCCATGACAGGCATCATTGGATAAATAAATCCCACAGCTGGGGGAGCTAGTGGATGCTGCTGAGGCCAGCCAGGCACCCCAGGGCCATGCTCACACTCAACCCCGGCTGGTCTGGGATGGGAAGTGCTCCCGTGTCGTCCTTTGGGTATGAACTGCTTGAGAGCTTTGCGTCTGCTTCCCTGCTCCACTGCCTCCTAGCCTATGTGGGGACGTGCTGTCTTCTACTTTAACCCTCATGAAGCTCCGGATATGTTGCATGTAGCATCAGGATGTTGGGCTGCTTCTAGCCTTTTTCCTCCAACAGTTCTGGCTAGATGAATGTGGGCTTCGTAGCGGTGCCCCCTACCATATATATATATAGCTCTCTATATCTGAGAGCTGCCATAGCGAAGAGTGCCTCCAGGAGACACCTGGCGGGGAGTGGGGAGCTTTTCCAAACATTTCAGAGCAGGTGATGGAGTCGAAGCATGGAGGGAAGTGAGGGCATACCTATGAGAAACGTGACAAATGAGGCAAGAATAATGCCTTCATGAATATTTGCTTTTAATTTGCTGCAGCTGGAGATCTCAGCAGTAAGGCTGGTGAGAGCTCAGGGGTGAGGCTGTGATGAGAAGAAGCAAGGGAGACCCTGTCAGAGATTTTTCTTATATGGACCAGAAAGGAGTGAGTGTGATCTGTCAGGCCAGTGTGCAGGCATCTCTGTGAATCGGGTTAGTGAAGGTGCAATATGAGGACAAAGAAAAGAAAACATCTTAGATGCAATGTGAGAAAAAAAAGTAGTAAGTATCAGACATGACTTGTGTGGCTGAGGTGGGTGAGGAAATGGGGTCAATATTATGTTGGGCTATGTCAGAACTGCATAGAGAAGCATAAGTGGTCCTGGAGGAAAGAGAAGAGCTCTGTTTTGCCATGGTGAGTTTGAGCAGATACTGTGAAGTTATGAGTTAGGTTGATTTATGGAATTGAATAAATGGAGACAGGCCATCACTGAAGAAGCAGCTTTGCTTTGAGTCACCTATACAAGACTATTACCTAACAGTGTTTGAACAAGCAAAGTTGCAAAAGAAAGAGAAAAAAGGCAGCTTCAAGAGGAGGAATTTAAGAAAAAATCATGTGAGGCTTGGGTGTGGTGGAAGAGAGGGAATCAGTGAATATGGGTAGACAACTGCATTTGACTGAGCTGAAAAAATAGAATGACCGTTCTCACTGTTTTCCAGTTTCTCAGCTGATGGTAAATTAACATATATCAATCGTTTTGAATTTACAACAGCTGAAATCAGACCTTCAATACTGAAACAGGGGGCATATGTAAAATGGACAGAGAGACCCAATAAATAACTTATTTGACCTTTATATATTATTTATAAAGGGCTACGCATGCAAAATGCTAAGCACCGTCCATTTTCAATAACCAGCCTGCAGGAGCTACTCAGCACTGCTTCAGTCTAGTAAGAAAGGAAGCCAGGTTAATTGGAGGACTTACCCCAGTCAGTAGGATACGGTGTGTTCGGTTGCCTTATTAACATGAACCAGCTTTGTAGTGATACCCAAGAGAAGATTTTAAATAAATCACTGCAAAAAGTAACTGTGCCTGTATGGAACTGGTGGCAAAATAAAATAAGAAAAAAAAAATCTGAAGTCCTCTACTACAGATTAATTTAAATATGGTTTATGTTTAAGACTTTGTATGTAAGATTTAAAAAAAAAACCCCACAACTGTAAGGCAGATGAACCTGAAGTTATGGATTGTGCAAGAGTGTTAATTGAGATTGGACCATCTAGGAAACTTATTGTAGGTCAAGCAATTATTTGTATAAGGTACCACATGCACACCAAAGAGCAACAGCAAATGGAAGCTGTTGCAGTTGTGTAATTCCTCACAGGAAAAGGGTTTACAGTCACAGTCAGGATTTGCAGGATTCTGCACTGGTTCATTTATGCACAGGTTCCCCAAAGCCTATGGGCTGAGCGCTGCAGACTGTGCTCTGGATCAATGCAAGTGTCTGCTACCAGAAGCTATGACTCTAGCATGTCTTATTTTAAATGCAGTTTTGGAAACAAGAAAGTTTTATAGTTTTATAGCCCATTCTTTCTCTGAAAGCACAACCCTTTTGTAGCAAATATATCTGCTTACCTTTCTCAGATTTGATTAGGCTGACCTTTTGTTACAATTAAAAAACAAACAAACAAAGCAAAAAAAGAAGTTATTTAAAAAAAATCTTTAAAAAGTTCATCAAACTTTGAATAAATCAATTTAGATAGGGCAAATAAAATACTGTAGCCTACATCATGGGGGTGCTTAGACAAGATTCTAGTGTGGTTTCTTCTGACCTAAAAATCTGTCTGTCCAGGGTATCATGGTAGGTTGGTTCATAGCAAGGGCTCTTACTTACTTTTAAATATACGTGGCATTGGCTGGATTAACCGTAGCTAATCTCTTAGATGGGCTGATGCAAATTTCTACTGGTGGAAGAAGGCAGTATTCAGCTATAGACAGTATTTGGCCTTTTTGAGAGTGGCAGAACATTAATCGCTCTTACTATAAGCTTTACTAATGCAGAAAATTGTGTATATTGGGGATTAGCTGGATTTCCTCTCAGAACTGTGTTTCTTGTACAAGTGACTTAAAGGTGTGCCTTTTTTCTCTCAAACATTAAACATTTTTTTGTCTTCATGAATTCTACATCTACTGAAATAAGTCAGTTTAACTGCCCTTACAAACCAGAGCAATTCAGAGAATAACTCTCATGGTATATTAGGAGCTTTTCAACCTCAATGTTGTGGGATGGATTCACACAGATTGGATCTTCCAGTGTATTTTCATGTCAGTGTTGTTTTTCCCCCACCTCACAGAATTTTCCCAGTCTTTAGTTTGCAGTTCAGTGTGTCTGTGGCAGCAGAGCTTCTGCCTCTGCTTATGGGGCAGTTCATCTACACATTGCAATGGCAGGATAGGTCCTTCATATTCATCTTAAATCATGCCTTACTTTCATTCTGTCCCACTTGATTGTACAATTTGTGCAAGCCTAAGTATCTTTTTTATCCTTCTATTATTTAAGTATATGCAGACTAACAGCTACTACTTTTCCATCCTTTATAAATGTTTTTCTGATTGCATATGCTTTGAGGAAGAAAATTTAAAATTAATTTTTCTTTGGAGTTTTCTTTCTCCCTTCCCTTTCCTTCTCCCCCTCGTATATTTGTATTGTTTTTTTCTTAGAAATGCATAAAAAAGAATCTCATAAAGAGTGTGGTGGGTTGACCTTGGCTAAGGGCCAAACACCCACCAGCCGCTCTCTCACTGCCCCCCATTTAAAAGTTTTGGGTCGGGATAACGGGAGGGAGACCCCTTACCAATTACTGTCATGGGCAAAACAGGCTTGACTTGGGGAAAATTAATTAAGCACCTTTTCCCAGGTTCAACTGCACTCCTGCCCTCCTGAGTCCTTTCCCCCCGCCCGGAGTGGCACAGCCGCCATCTTGGCTGCTGGGCTCAGCCGTGCCCTGCGCTGGGGCCATTGGAGCCGGCTGGAACCGGCAGTGTCTGGCATGGGGCAGCCCCGGCCTCTCCTCACGGCAGCCCCTGCAGCCCCCCCTGCCAGCGCCTGGGCACTGACACCCCATACAAAAAGACACAATTCAGTGAAAACATCCAAATAAATGTTTTTCTTCCCAACTCCAGGTACGTTTTCTTCATTCTGTTTTCCAGCAGTTTTGGACTAAAGCTTTATCCTGTGTGGATGTGTGGGGTGTGTGTATGAAAGCTCACTCTCTCTTTATATAAATAAAGTTTATATTTTTCAAATTATATTATTTGATTCCTAAGCTGCTGCTGCTTCATGCATAAATTTCTCTTTTCCCCCTGGTTGTTCCCTCCATATTTTTTTTCCCCCCACAATCAACTCTTAAATAAGGTTTACTGCTCTGTATTTATCAGAATTACTCTGCCTTTTGGTGGACTGTTAGAGCTTCCCCATAGCTGTTGTTAAGTATAAAAGGGCTAGTCCGTGTCACTAGGCCCATTCTTCCTCTTCTCACGTGCTAATGAACCTGGTTGATGTCCAAGTCCTTGCCCAAACCCTGTTGGAGCCTCTTTTACTCTTTTGGACAGCATTACCAACTCCAGCTTTCTTTTTGCTATGTTTGTCCATTGCCTTCGGGAGTAAACTTGCTTTTCTTCTTGGGCAAGGTTGCTTTCTTCTGCCCCAGACATTTGGTTGTACACTGTCATGGCTATAATACCTACTTCACATTTTGCACTTCTTTTAGATGAATATTTATATCTTACAGTTTTTGCCAAATATATATGTATAACATTTATTATACATATATTATCTTTTGTTTATTTCTATAAATAATATATTAACATTTCCTCTCCTTATACTTCAACCACCGTTATAAATGATTTAACAGCATAAAATGTCTTTCCCATGCTCTGGCACTGTACTCTTGATTGAAAATTTTAAATGTTTCTCCTTACTACATGAGCTATCCTATATTCTGATGATTTCAATCTTTTCCTCTTTTCCAGCCACAGATAATTTAATTTTTGGAGTCTTCATTCAATAGGACAACTGAGATTGAAAATGGGAATATTCAGACTCTGAAGCTGAATTTTTTGGGGGAGTTAGACCTTCCTTATCTGAGGAAAGCTTAACAATATAAATGATGCTACTATATCTTTGTCAAGTCCATCTCTGGACAGCTTGTGAGCTGAACATACACTGAGCTGTGAACACCTGATTTCAGCTTAATGAAATGTTACCTTCCAAAGTCTAAACATATGGTCATTTCAGGGCTCTATTTAATAAGTTGTTCAAAACCTGAGTCACTGAAGCTTAATTGCAGAACAACTGGTGTTTTGTGGAATCCAAGTCAACTGTTCTTGTCTTAAAAAATTATGACTTCGTATTGTTGTCCTTTTAAAACTACTGTATATTTTGATGTGCTTATTTCAACTCTTGACGGTGATGAAGGTATATGTATTATTTATGATCACTGAATGTCAGGTGTATTTTCAGTTGCATAGCTCTCAAAGATAGACTGCTCAATTAATGTCAGGTTTTTTGAGTAGCAGTAGTGTAAGTTATGGCCAAGCCGCATGTTCAAAAATCCTGTTTCTGCTTTGTTCATAGAGATTTTTTTATATCTGTGCAGCATTCTGTGAATACACTAATCATTGTAGATATGCTGAAGATCAAATGGTTGTATTAGATGGCATATGCTTAAATGTCTTTTGGATAACTGGAGCTGGAAAATGAAAAAGACTGATTCCACTGTTCCTCCTCCCCTCTACCCTGACTGCAGCTCTTGTAATGACCCTGGTCAAGAGGCCAGGGGAATCGTTATGTTCCATCATGGGAAATGTAGTCTGCCCAGAGAGCTCTGTCCCAAGTGAGAATGAAAAATTGACTGAAGAAGGTAATGACTAAGGATGGACAGTTCTGAATCAAAATTTTCTGAGTCAGTTTAAAAAAATGAAATATTTTGTTTTCATTTGAAATGTAAGAATTTGTTTCGATTTTACTGATGAAAAGATGGAAGTTTTCTGGTAGTTGAAGCAGTTGGCAGAGACTTCTAATTTTATAGAAATTATGTTTTCCTGATATTATTCCTATTTATGAGATGTCAGAAAAAGAGATAGCTTTTTTGGTCACACTGTACACTGTGACATTACCCTTGTGCCTCTTTTATTGAAATTGGAACCATTACTTCTCATTAGATGTTTTTATTGCTTTGATATTATTTAGTAGTTGTTGTTTTTTGACATGTGGAAGCTCATGAGATGAACAGGCCAAAATTACAGAAAGGTCAGTAAATAATCATCTGTGCAATCAAAAAAACTTCATGTTGTTTACAAAATCCAACCTAGAAAAAGTCACAATTTCTAATAACTTTTTTCTCATGTTAAATACACAGAACAAAAATAATTATAGCAGATAATAATTTGAATGTGTATATATATACACGTAACTACCTTTTTACCTCATTATTTGTGTGCTGTATAATTTTATGTTTTGTCCCTATTATATGTCTAAAAAATGTACATAATGTAGTAAATGTAATTTAAAGACAGTAGTCTCAGAAAAAGAGAGTAGATATGTTGTCTTTGTCTATGTGATGCAGTACATACAATAGCAAAAGGAGAAAAATTGGCAGCATTCTGGATAAGAGAGGGCCCTCAGTATCAGAGACCGCTTAAGGCATATCTCACTATCTGCTTAATTTCCTGATTGCTCAGCATTTTGCAGAAGATTGGAATTACACTAAAAGCAAATTTACATGTTTTGTACAAATTATTCACTATTTCTTTGCTGCAGGGCTATTGCAAAAAACAACTTGCACTTCTCTGGTTTTTCGCAGAGGAGCTTTTATAATCAAAGGCCGTGATAACCTTGCTTCACCCAACCAGATGAGTGTAAACTGAAACACTGTGCTCAGTGCTAAACACCCGGTGTCAGACAAAACCTAAGCATCAGGTGGAGTCTAAAGTGCTGGTGTTTTTCTCGGTAACAATCAGTTCATTTTTTTATTTCTAAGGAAAAGCATTCCTATCCATCACACACCTCATGGTGAAGCGCTCTGTGCTGGTGGAGTCTTATCCTTCATGGAAATATTAATTTCAGAGTTAAAAAAAATCACCACTCTGTTTCTTCTGTTGGTGAATCTAAACTTCTCTTAAATCTGACCTATATCTGTGTGATACTCCTTAAATGCTAAACTGAAGTGTATTTCAAAGACCAGCATCTCTTTTTTCACAATCTTCCCACTAACTTCGGTGCATAGATTGCTTATAGAAGTAAGTCCTATGTCTACATAGCCTCCTAATTTTGTTAATGAAGGGATCTGCTATGCCTGTGCAGGAACTGATTTCCACAAGTGTTCTGTTATAGCTCTGTTTCACCATTTGCTTTCTTGAGGTAATACGAAGGTGTGACAGTAAATAGACAATCATACAACAGGATGAAATATAGCCTCTAGAGCAAGCCCTTCTGACATGTCTAGACTTACACCTTAGGCTGTGTACAGTGTCAAATAATCAAATTGTGTTGTTTAAAATACTCATTGATATATGTTGTTTTATTTTCTGATGCTGAAGGATGACTTCAGGCTAGATTTTGCCCTTGCGTGTGCACAAGCAATTCGCACTGGCTTTGAAGCAAGGTGAATCCACAAAGGAGTGGGATATTGTCCCTCAGCCTTTACGGCAATGCAATTATTTAATCAATTGGAGTTACGTTTTTGTGACACCTCATAGTGCACCCAATCAATAATAAATGATCAGTCAGTACTTCTGTTTTGAGTAAGTGATTGGGAATAAAACATGTTCCTCATGTTAATAACATGTCATAGGCTCATCCATGCATAAGCAGGCGTGACTTTCATTTTGTTTCTACAATTTCCTGGTCCAAATTTGGCACGATATAGAAGAATATGGTTATCAAGTCCAAATATGGTGTACTTTTAAGCCCATATTTTCAGAAGTATATGTACATTTGTGTTCATTGACATTACCATTGATAGCCTAGGTTTTTAAGGTTTTGTGGGTTTTTTTTTCCTAATGGCTATGCTGACATTGTTCATAGTAGTTAATTACTGCTTGAAATGGGCAATGAAAATTGTGACATCTTGCAGGTAATATCTAGAGGAGGGCTCATTAACCAATAGTTGATTATTTGCCAACAGTATCCTGAGGTGTATGAACAGGAGCGGAGCCAGTAGATCATGGGAAGTTATCACCCGCCCTGAGCACCTGCTCTGTGAGGAGAGGCTGAGGGAGCTGGGCTTCTTCAGCCTGGAGCAGAGACAGCTTCAGGAAGATCTAACAGCAGCCCCCAGTGCCTATAGGGAGGTCATATAGGGGATGGAGCTGGGCTCACTGAAGTGGGGCAGGGTGGGAAGATGAGAGACAATAAAAATAAACTGAAACAAGAGAGGTTCAGACTGGATATTAAAAAAAAATTGCCCCCATGAGGACAGTCAGGCAGTGGCACAGGATGCCCAGAGATGATGTGCAGTCTCTATTCTTGGAGGTTTTCAACCTCGACCGGGTGAAGCCATGAGCAGCCTGGTCTGGCCTCAGAGCTGACCCAGCTGTGAGCAGGAGGTTGGACCAGAGCCCTTCTGAGGTCCCTCCCAGCCTGAATCATCCTGTGACCCTGTTTGTACCCTCCAGCCAGGTTACTTGAAATCTCTGTTTGCTTTTTCTGAATTTTGATCTCAGTTAAACTCAGGGATAAAAAGTAGCACAGTAAGGAAATCCTGTGGGGTTGTGCTGAGTTTGTCAGCACTCAGAGCATTATGACAAGGAACGTGATGCTGGAGGAGATTCCTTTAAGCCTCCAGTGCAGTCCTCCCTATTCTCACAAGCCACCATCTGGCAGGCCATCCCTCTTTTCTTCAGTCTGGAGGAAATGAGACAAGCAAATTAAGCAGCTAGTTTGTTTAAGCTATCTCTTGATAGTATTGTACTTTTACATAGAGGAAGAATTATCCAGCAAAGCATGATGTGAAGTAGATGATCCAGACATTAAAAATCAAGAAAATACAAGAAGTACATTAACAGGACTGGATTTTTTGTAGCTTCTCGGTGTGATTTCAGTGAGACACACATTAAACCTAGTAACATCTGGAAAGAAGTAAAATGACCCTACCTAGTTTATATTTGATCCCTAGCAAAGGAGTAGTTGGTGCATCTCTTTCTTTTCTCAGCTGTGTTGGTATAGAAGCATAAGTATTGTAGAAATGCCACAAAAATAGGCTAAGAAAGAGACTGTAGAGAAAGTCAGGTTTTAGAAAAACAAGTTTTCTGTGCTTCTATGTTATTTCTTTTTCACAGCAACTCTTCCACTTCAAATCAAACTGAAAAATATTTGATTCTGTAGCTTTAGTAGCATCTATGTTCCTTTGTGTACCCATAAACAAAACAAATTCATCAGGCTAAGGGTAGTCAGTTTGATTCTGCATAGCTGTGTAGGAGAGAAAAATGCTTTATTCTGTACATTTTTCCTGACTGATTGAGTTTAGGTATACGATGTCAACATTTCATTTAAACCTTTGGTTTGTTGAAAAGGCCTTTACACAACATGATCAGCGTTTTCTAAAGTTGAAGAGTGATTATTTTACAGAAGTTGATTTTGGCCAGTAATTGCATGTTTGTATAATAAAATCATTGTGGTACCTAATTACTAATGAGTTTTCTGTATGTTAGAAATGAAAAGATCATAAAACATTTTCAACACAAATATAATGTGACTTTTTAAAAAAATACATGTTGTGGTAGCTTTGGGCTACCAGATGTTAATAGGTTTTAGTGGCAGAGGTGCTTTTAATAAATATGCTAGTATATATGCATTAAAAAACTGTGTTGCAATCCTTATTCAGGAAAAATTTCCATTTCTGTTAATGAAATTTTTCCTGAAACAGAACATAGAGTAAGCAAGGTAGTCTCAGAGGAAAAGGAAGAACTTGCTTTATAACAACTCTTTTGAGTAGGTCTTGCTGGAATAATTAAAACTGTGGAAAACTGTTTTTAATATTTTTTTATCTAACGTTATAACTAAAAAGAAAAGATTGAACATAGTTTTCTTAAAAACTCTACCTACAGTGGTCTGCCTTTCTCCAATATGCCTATAAGCAATACCAATCCACTATCCTATGACAGTCAGTTTGATCCTGCAGAGCACTGCGGAGAAAAGCAAGACATACAGAAGCATTTCTGCACTTCAGTGTTTCGTGTGATTGGTTTGGTTTGGGTGTACATTGTCACAGTCACATTTTATCCACCAACTCTTCAGACACTGTTAATGATTTCTTCTCATTTTTCTTTTTTGTATGTAGCAACAGACTATCTGGGAATTATGAATGAATATATGCTAATTAAGACAATAAAGTAGTTTAAAGACACACAAATGTTAATAGGATTTGAAATAAGAGGTAGCTTGAGGCCACTGCTGTAACTAACAGGCCATTTAAAAATTATTAGCATCAGGCCCAGTGGACCAGTAGTAAAGTACAGCTGCCTTTTTAGTACAATACCAGAGCTAGCAGCCCCTAGACCCTGAGCTTTACTCCAGTGATCACAGCTGTGAACTGTGCTGAACTAATTTTGCTTAATCCTGCAAATGCCAGCGTAGAAGCTACTAGCCTTACATAATGCCTGGGGTGATATATACAATATTTTGTTATTTGTAAAGCAATCTTTACAGCAAATTAATTTAAGTACATCAACAAAGACGTGTTCTTGCATTATTTACATCAAGCTGTTAAATGTTTTATTAATTTTCAGTGGTCTTTTTTGCAGACTAAGATTGATATATAAAAGAAGATGGAGTATATTGCTGACTTTATTGATCGAACAGTTCAATGAAATGAAGGACTCTGCTTTGGTCAGCCCTAAAATCCAAAAATAAAATGAAAAACAAGGGTTTCATTTGAGAAGGCTACTATTTGAGCAGCAAAAGAAGTTTACATAAGGTGACAGCTATTTTAAATCTCCTGTGATAACCATGATAAAGAAAAATATTTTGTAATGGCAAATTCTGTTTGTCAATCTGCCTCCTTTTTCCCCAGATCCCACAGTACACCCACCTTTGGTTCATATGCAGAGATAACAGGGTGCCACCCAACCAATCTCATCTCCCTTCTTATCTGTCTTCTTTTCTAAAACCATCACCAGCACATTTCCCAGCTCTGTAGAAATCCCAGTTATAGATGGCCCATTTCAAAATGCCTAATCGATGAAGCCCCATTCCTGCCAATGATATGAGAGAACAAAATGAGAGGGCTCATGCTCCTGTTTTAAATTGGTGAAGTTGTAGAAATACTTAAGACGGTGCCTGGCATAGAGAAAACAGGATTAGCTGAAAACTCAGGAAGAAACAAAGATAACTGGAAAACATATTTCTGTTACTGCTTTCTTTTTGTTAGGCAGTTTCCAAGTACAGAAATCATGATCTCTATCTTCAGAAGGTAAATTTTCTGAGAAATGAAGAAAATTCATTGCAAGTAGAAAGATGTGAAGCGGTGCATAAAACTGAATATTAACAGCTGTTTTAAGCTTTGACCAGCAATGCCCTCTCACTTAAGTGGTTCCGAATACATTTTGCCATCTTTTTATTATGCTTTGCAGATTATTGTTCTCATTTATGAGCTCAGAATCTGACAATGTCATAGGAAGAGAGATGGAAATAGCAGTTTTGATTGTTGTGCCAAGAGCAGGAAGGGAACCCAAATATCTGCATCACAGTGTGCCTACGGAGAACAATGGGCAGATAGCTTTTGAGATGCAGTTTGATTTCTTTGCATTTATGATTTTAAGCCAGTAGGTTGTGCTGCCATCTTTTTGAGTATTGGGAAATACCGTGAAAGAGAACCGTGATTGCAAGACAGATTCTGGTATTACTGTAGTCAACAACGTAATAATGCAATTTAGTGACATCAATTGATTTTAATGAAAGTTAGCAATTTTGCTTTTAGAGGAGAATATGAGATATGCTAAGCAATTTCTGCCTATTGAAAGGTCCTATTGTGTTGTGTTTCAGAATGGCTACTTGAGTCAAGGGGAGATAGGTCATGCCAAACATTCAAAACCTTTAACTACATTAGACAGGCTGCTTTTAGTCTGGTAGCCATTAGGAGCTCCAGTTTTGGATAAAGATACCATTTTGTTAGATGTTTTACAAATACAGAGTTACAAAAGAGATGTTCATTCATAACAGAACTTGCAATTTAATTATTTCATGTGAAGCAATGTTTTGTGGGTGGCAACTATGCTTTATGAGACAACATAAATGTTCTCCTGTCATCAACCGTTAGGCTCTCAGACAATAGCACGTTCATTTCCGTAAGTATCTCTTGCCCCAGAATTGAAACGAAATAAACTCTCCTTGTTAAACTAAACATGGAGAAGTATATAAGACAAATATGTTAGCCATAGTTACAAAGTTATGTACTTTTATTTGGCTTATCTTCCTACTTCTTTTAAAGATGTCTAAGCTAACATCTATCCCATTTTATAGTAGAGATTTAGATGTGTTTAAAATAGCTGTACAGTTTGCATTAGTATAAAAGAATTGGTGATACACAGAAATAGAAAACATGCATAAATATTCTTATGATGTATGCACAGATGTATTTATGCATGTATTAAACCTTTCCTTAAGTCTTATTTTAGCTGAAAAGAATTATTTAGAAAGCATACTCCATTCATGGCATTTGGCACTGAAACCTGCCTGTCATATCAAGCAGTTAGAGCTTGAAGTCATTAAACACAGGGGCATGGCCAGAATCCATCTTGCACTCATATGTGATGAGGTTGGTCTTCCATTTAGAAGGTGAATGGCTTTCACTTTAAATAACCTTGGTCAAATGGTTCATTTATATTTTATTTTTTGAAAGGTAATTCCTTTTTCTTATTATTTTAATTATTACGTGAGACTTACAGCTATTTAGAAATGCCTTTTATACATAAAAAAATAGGAAAGAACAGTTTTTCAGGGAAAGAAGAAACAACTTGGTGACAAAAAAGGGAACACAGTGGAATATGCATTTCCAGTAATCCATGCCAAGCATTTGATTTTAAAACCACCCAACTGTATTGTGGTTGGTTCCCACCGGCATAATTGTGGGAGGCTGAGAAGAATCTCTCTATTAAAATGAATAGAGAAGAAACTGCAAGGCACACAGGGGAAAAAAAGAGGGGGGGAAGAAAAGAGATAGCTCAGGGTTTCTTAAGCTTTGGACTTTTGGCCCTCCACAGACAGTAATTCCCTAATGTCATTTTGACATGACATGTCCGTAGTAAGCAGAATCTACATCTGAAAAATCCCGTAGCTATGATCACAGCATTATCTGGGGAAAACAGGCAAGCTACACGATGCTGAAAAAACTTCAGTGCAGTGAGATGATCAAAACAACAAGGCAGGATAAAGGAACAAGTACAAGTAATGAAAACACAATCTGTTTGAGATATCGGTGTGAGATGTCTTAAGTAACCATAATTCCCAGTATACATAGTCACCCAAACAGGCTAAGACCCAAATTTCTGGGAAGAGCAGGAGAGAAAATCTCTTGGTATGGTTCTGTTTTTGTGAAGTTAAGAGTAATAATGCCTAGGATGTTTGAGGGAGGGCTGAAGTATGAAATACAGAACGGTGAAAGAAATCTCAGAGAATTCTTGCTGAACAGGCCAGTGATGGATAATAAAGGTATCTACATTCATCTTAGTGATTCTTTGAAAAGATTTTATTCATTACTCCGACTATGTGAAGAACTTGAGTGTTAGTGTCTTTGGTTTTCAGACTGGAAAACTCAGAAAAGCTAAGTGACATCTATAGCTAGTGGAAGTTAAAATGGGAGTTAGAGTGAAAATTTACCAACTCCTTGCCTTTCACTTCGGCTGCGTCTATCTCTCTGGGTACCATTTGCCAGTTCATTAGATCAAAGCTAGGAAAAACAGTTAATAAGATCACACAATTTATGGGGTAATTCTAGGCTGTCAGAAGCACCTAAGTGTTCTGGGAAAGCCATCATTACCAGTGGTGATGTGTAAGAAGAAACAACCCAAACAACCAAAACGTACATTTTGGATGTACATGACAAAGTAAATTTCACATTATTTTTAAAATTTATTTACTCATCAGAACACACTTGCACTATGACATAGAAGAAGAATCATGGAAGCATGAAAATCTCTTATCCACTATAAATAAAACCAATGTCCTCAAATGTGAGAAGACTAATAGAACAATTGGCAGATCATGTATCTTGATCCCTGAAATGATAGCTCAGAAGATACCCCCTGACTGGGGAACAGCTTCAACAGAGCCCTGTGCACTTTGTCAGCAACTGCTGTTCTGTCAATACACAGTCACAGACTGCAGAAGGCAGCAGCAGAATTTTGTTCCTAGATCTTGTGAGGAGTTTTTTCTCTCTGACCAAGTTGTATATAATCTCATGATGTGACACCGTGTTCCATTTATCTGACAGTAATGCTAGTTTCAAATTCTGCTTCATACCATCAAAGGGAAAGGAGGAAAGGACAAACAGCAGATTTTATCAAAAATATTCAGAAACTCTTCTTAGGAAAGTCCCAATTGTGACCAAAAAATAGCTGAAAAGGTTTTTTTCAAGCTAGGATGTGTGTAATTATATAACAGCTTTTACTAACCCATGGGAAATCAGGAAAAACAGATGAGATTTTCATCACATATATCCTTTTAACATTAACATTGTTTTAAAAAATTAGAAACCATGTTTTCTGGCTCTTTAAAAAATACTTATATGTAAGAGTGGCCAAGGAAGCAATGTTGTACTTAGTGTTAATTAATCAACATGGTGTGGTGAATGTCTGTTGATCTTAACTGAGGCCAAAAGGAATCCATGGCTTCATTCATTCTAAATGGTAAACAGCAAAGTAAGAAGAATTATTTAAGATTATATCCTTGTGCAATAGCATGAATCAAAGTAAGCAATGATTTAAGTTGCTAGTGAGGGGACTCTTGATGGTGCGAAATCTATTACTGAGCAAAAATCCCAGCCTTGCCCCTGCCAACATTCAAAAGCCTGGGCTGGACAGAGAGCATTGCACTTCAGTCGCCAACCCGCGTTGGCTGGAAGACTAAGGTGGAAGAAAAAGAAATTGGGAGACAGACTCACCAGTGAAAGAAAAATACAGTTCCAGCAATGGATCAAATGGCATCACTCCCCTCAGGACAGGCTTTAATTCTAAAAATAACACTACAATCCAGACAAAAAAACCCCATCTCCATTCCAGTTGAATGACAACCACCTAAAGACCTTCATCATCATGCAGGACCAAGTTAGTCACATCTTTCATGATTTCCTGCCTTCCTTTCCTTCCTTTCCCCAGATGTTTCAGAGATCATTTTCTAAGTCAGAGGGAGCAGTTAGATGACTAGTCCCCTTTTAAAGTCACACAGAAGTTTAGTGCCAAAATTCCCTGATACTTCAAAAAATGCTTTACTTGAGCTTCCTCAAATTACAGGATTCAAGTTTTGTTTCAGTTCAATTAAATCAGAACACAAGGTTTGACATAAAGAAGCACCATTGGTTCTAAGTGTGAGGTATAAATGATGATAATGGATCCATCAAAACAATTTAGGTCAGGAGCCATACTGTATGGCTCCACCTCTCATATCTCCTATGAAATTCAGTTAATTCCCATCAATGAGAGTTTTGGTGGCAGGAGTACTGCAAAATTAACATGTGTTTCTCCAAAATGAAGAAAAAAGTATTGTTGCTATTTTTTTCTGAAAACCACAAATAGTTCTTCTTTTGCATAAAAAAAATCTGTGATTACACAGCTATGTATAAAAAGCTATTTTTATGTAATCAACTGCACATTTTATAAGATACTCTCCTATTTAAAGTTGTACTTTTTTTTTTTAGTTCCTCTGGAAAGAAAAATGTCTGTTTAAATATACCTATTTTCTTACTTTTCAAGATAAAAAGAAAAAAGAAAGCAAATGTTGTAGAGAATTGGGCCATCAAAGGATTACTTCTTAAAACAAAATTCAGACTTCTCTTTGTTCTGTTTCATTAAAATGGGATATGGGGGCAGGTTTTATAAAATCTTACATTTTGGGGGGAAAAACAAGCTGCAAACAAATTTGTTTTCTCTACAAAGGAATGTTTGGATGAAGTTCAAATTTGAACTGAAAGAAATAATATGTCTCATAAGGAAATGAATCAATCCAAGAATAGCAAAAGATGTTTAATCACACAGGCAATCTAGATAAGTTATAAAACATGATTTCTCTAGATATTAATCTAATGAGGATGAGCTTTCCCTTAGCTAGCAAACTGAAGAGGTGATATGATTTTGCAAGAAGATCTGTAACCACCACATGAGTATCTGAGTTGAAACATTAACCTCGGTTAAGCAACTGGGAGTTTTACCATTAATTAAGATGTTTAATCACACAGGCAATCTAGATAAGTTATAAAACATGATTTCTCTAGATATTAATCTAATGAGGATGAGCTTTCCCTTAGCTAGCAAACTGAAGAGGTGATATGATTTTGCAAGAAGATCTGTAACCACCACATGAGTATCTGAGTTGAAACATTAACCTCGGTTAAGCAACTGGGAGTTTTACCATTGATTCCATAAACCACTTTTTTACTGTAGTCCAGTCTAATTTCCATGCAATCTGTTATGCCTCTTTAAGCTTCTATCGTGAAGGAGGAAAAAAAAAAAAAGATAAAAGATAACTGCAGACATTTTGTCCTTGAGAAAACCTGCCAGCTTCATGGGAACTTTCTACCAAAACCTTTGTGTTTAATTTTTTTAAAAACTTCTCTGGTTTTGAAAAGCCTGGCAGTCTCACGTGGTACTGATCAGATTTTAAAAACAGCCAAAAAAGAACTTCTGTACCAATGTGGATTCTCATGCATATAGCTTTGAAAGGTAAGTGCTGCATGCGGATTCTCTATGGGAGAGCATTCAAAGAGAAAGTTTTGGCAGAGTTAGGGAAATGCACGTGTATGTGCATTGCCAGACAGCTATAAATACCAGATCCATGGAGTGCACAGGACTGGGGGACAAAGGCACAAAGACTGGATAATTTATTGCAGAGAGTGCTGTAAAGTACTTTTAAAAATGAGAAAAGATTTGTTAGCATTCAGCAAATGTGAAATTCATGAGGGGAGTTCTATCAAAGAGATTAGCCAAGGCACAGCGGAGAGAGGAATTTTATAAATAAACCCAGTGGAAAATGTTTTCTTGTTGTGTAAAAATGTTCCATTGGATTTAAATTATTTGGAATTATATATTAATGAAAGTAAAATACTTCAGTGGTGCAGAAGTTTTCAGATGGAAAGTACTTAAAAATTAAAGCAGTTTTTCTCATAGAAATTTATGAAAGGCCAGTCTACTTTGTGTTCTCCATCAAGAAATGAGAGTTGTCAGCAGTTTTCAGGAAAATAGAGATACATGGTCTGTATCTGAGAAATACCTGCAACCCCTGTCTAGGAGGAGATTTGTGGCTGCTGTATGAGGAGGGCCTCAGAGAAGGGCAGCTCCAAATCACATTGAATCTAGGGATGGACAGGGGAGAAAAACACAGAGATATGTTTCCTAAAGTGAGACTTTTTAAACAATTTTTAAATGTAGCTATCTAAATGTAGGTGCCAAGTCTTTCGTAGTTGCATAGTCTCCTTTTACAGCCAAAAGAGATAGGTACCTCTAGTGGATGAATCGGTACACTTAATTTATCACCCATCTTAAGCTGGGATGATCTGCCTTCTGAATATACCTTTTTCTGTTTTAGAGACAGGCAAAGAAAAAAAGAATTTAAAAACCTAACTTACAGGTGGTAAGAATCAGGTGAGACAGTCCCCTCCACTCTCCCTGCGTGCACATATACATACAAAGACACACACGCTCCTTTCACAAATTCTTTTGGGATTGGCTTGGAGGAAACTTTAATCAAGGAATTAATTTGTGAAGAGCAAAGCTTGCTCCATATGAAGCATGGAGAAGACTTCAGCAGTTAGATCTACACGTCAGTCTTGTCTGGTCTCTGTGGCCCTCTCTTTTCTGTGATTTTGGGCATCTCTCAGGTTAACCTTCTAAAGTTAATGTTCTGTAACTTAGTGATCTGGTATAAGACATTGCACACAAAATACTATATTACAATGCTCAAATTGATTTTAAAAGAAGAAAATACTGTGCATGTTAATTAAGCTAATTAAATTCCATTTTCCATTCAATAGGCAAGAAATGCACTATCACTTTCTGCTATTGTTTCAAGAATTGACTTTGAGCAGAAATAGTCTTTTAGAGACAATTCACAAAAATTGTTTCTGGAAACTTAATTATTAATTAAAAAATGTAATAAGTTTGTATCTTGCTTTGCAATATGTTCTCACATCTGCAGTTGCACAAACAAAACTGCATTTCCCAGATTACCATTTGATCTAGCACATTAAACCAAGATTTTCATTGTTCCTAGGAGAGTATTTTCAAATGAGCTGGCAGTTCACTTAGAGAGTACATGAAGTAACCCATTGCTGTGGGTTAAATGTCAAAGACACCCATGAATTTTCCATGCCTCAAGTTTGATGGATCCATCTGTTGATCTCCACATAAATACTCCTCCACACTCTTCAGTACATGCTTAATTTTATGCATGCAACTAAACACACTGACCTTTAGGACAAGTGCTTACGTGTTTTTAGGGTTCCAGAATTTACTATAGAATTGCAAGATAAAGGTCCACTAGGTGTAACGTTTATACACATTGGGGTAGCACTCAGAAGCCACAGCTGAGACAGTTGGACCATTGTGCTAAACTTTTTACAGGCATCTAATAGGAGGCTGGCCTTCCTGCCAAGTGCTTATAGTCCAAAATCGACCAGACAGGTGAAACATTGAGAACTGAGACATGGGAATGTGAAGTGATTTGCTCCAGAGTATGAATGTAGTTTCAGAGGTTCAGTGCCCAACATACCAGACTTCTCATTATGCAGTTACATCACAGGAGGATAAACTTTTGAGGGGAATAAATATTTGAGAGGGTAATGTTTGTGATTCAATTTTTTTTTAACCGGAAAGTTATTAAGTTTTTTTTGTTCACCTCCATCATTAATACCGTATTAAACTGTAGAGCAATAAACTGATTTTAGTTAAAGCAATGATGTGATATTATTTCCAGTTACAACGCTTTAGGCATGATGCTACCCAAAGTGTGATGCATGCCTCCTGAACGCAGGGGAAGATAATTATTTTGCTTGAAGAAGTTTGTGACCAAAAGGCAAAGGTAGATGATGATTTAGATGGTGCAGGGTCTATAAGTAGAAAATGAACAGGGTTGTAATGGGTGCTTGTTTCATTAGACACAAAAAATCTAACCATATAATTTGTAAGAAACTCCCTGTTTCCCTTTTCCCCTTTTTTGGATAGCAATATTTAGAAATAACCTTTTCTATTCGAGACAATTCTTAAGATAGTAGTAAACTGGTCCTAAGACATCTATAATGTTTTTCATCTACCCACTTTATGTAACACTGTTTTCTCTTTTATAAACCTATCTGTCATCTTATATCAGTGATTTAATTCATGAAGGTACCTCATTAAGTTGGTCTCAGTGCTGGGAATTTTTCTTAATGCAACAGCATAATTTAGTATAAAATCAGCAGTCTTGAACAGAACCCAGAGGAAGAGCATATTTGCATCAAATTTGTATTGGATTTGGGTGCAAGATAGTTGAAAACTACATGGGGACGAATTTAGATCACTTGTCTTGTAATACTAGAGCCCTGACTGGCCTCGAGTCCTCTTCCAGGAGGTGGAGGTCAGTGGAGTGATCAGGAGGAGATGGATCAGGGGTGTTCTCTGCAAAATGAAGAGAAACATGTTTTGACATTTTAACAGGAAACTCTAATCTCAAAGCTGTTTTAGAAATATTACTTAATCTCATCTCAAGTGTTGGAGCTTTCACGCATATAAGTTGATAAATCATTTGACCTTGGGAGGCAGGTCCTTATTTAGATTAAATGATTCTCCATTCAGCGCTCCATCTGACTTGTAGAGCTTGCATCTCCATATGGCTAGGCTGTTCCTCTTGGAAGGAGTTCTTTAGGTTGAGAAAATTCACCCAGTACTTTTACATCAGTGCTGGCAGATGCAGGTGCACAGCAGCTGAACAAAATAGAGAGTACATAACTGTGATCCATGAGGACATGGATCACTGACAGCATTGCAGGCACACCTCGGATGAAAGCCTTCATATACTATTGTGGTGGCAAGGAAATTAACTCCTTATATATATTTTTGAAATTTATTGCTGTCTGGAGTTTACCAGGTGTATTGGCTTTCTGTGGACAGGTTTTGGTTGGGGGGGGGGCTGCAGGGGTGGCCTCCGTGAGAAGACGCCAGGGGCGACCCCCATGTCGGACAGAGCCAGTTTTCAGCCAGCTCCAAAACAGTCACTGCTGGCCAAAGCTGAGCCCATCAGCGATGCTTTGGTGCCTTTGTGATAACATATTTAAGAAAGGGTAAAAAACACTGCATAGGAGCAGTGAGAGAGAGGAGTGAGAAAATGTGAGAGAAAAAACCCTGCAGACACCAAGGTTGGTGAAGAAGGAGGAGGAGGAGGTACTGCAGGTGCTGGAGCAGAGATTCCCCTGCAGCCCGTGGAGAAGACCACGGCGACACAGGTTGTCCCCCTGCAGCCCATGGAGGACCATAGCGGAGCAATATCAACTCTGCAGCCCATGAAGGACCCCATGCTGCAGCAGGCAGATGTGCCCTTAAGGAAGCTGCGGCCTGTGGAGAGCCCACACCAGAGCAGGCTTCTGGCAGGAGCTGTGGCCCATAGAGAGGAGCCCACTCAGGAACAAGTTTTCTGGCAGGAGCTGTGGCCCATGGGGGACCCACGCTGAAGCAGTCTGTTCGTGAAGGACTGTACCCCATGGAGAGTACCTACAGTGTAGCAGTTCTTGAAGAACTGCAGCCCATGGGAAGGACCCATGTTGGAGCAGTTCGTGAAGGACTATATCCCATGGGGGGACCCCACGCTGGATTAGGGGAACAGCGTGAGGAGGAAGGAGCAGCAGAGACAAGTTGTTATGGACTGACCACAATCCCCACTCCCCATTTGGATCTCCAAAGCATAGGAGGAAATGAAAAGAGAGCAATGACAGGCTGACCTCATATCTGGAAAACTTCCATAACACAGGCTGCTCTGAGTCTTTCAGTTTTGGCGCTTCCACAGTTTATGAGTTTATGGCAGATCAGTGAGCCTGTCAATATATCTGTAACAGCCAGCTGTGCCAGGGCTTCCCACATAGGAGCCTAAAACATACGGAAAAGCATTTTTAAATGCTCGTTCCAGACCTTGTGTCCCAGAAGACTCAGGGTCTGTGAGTCATGGCTCTGAAGCAAGATCTACCCTGTTACTTCCATGTTAGATTGTGGGTCTTCCAGATGCTTAACTATATGGTATAGGTACCATATAGACTGCTGAGCAAAACTAATGCTGTTGGCAGACCAGCTGTGCTCTGCTTATCAGACTTCATTTTGTAAATATATTGTTAGGGTAGTGTTTATTTGTCTCTTGAAGAAATTCTAAAAATTTTGAGTGTGACCAAATAATAAAACAAGACCAGTATCATGTAAATATGTGTGCAGGTATGTATATGTATGCGTGTTTGTACATACACATTTCTCACAAACTTTCACTTGACCTCTTCTGTGTCATTTTCGTGGTTGTGGTTACAGCTGTATTTGGACTCACTTCCCCTGTGCCTGTTTAGAGGATTTAAACTATATGGGTATAATTTCTGGAAATCAGTGAATAAGAAGAAGTCAGGTTTTTTTTGCTTTTTGTTTTTCAAGAAACGATTTGTGTTTAAAGTGTAGGACTTGTCTTTAGAACAATAGCAGGGACTTCGGGAAGTCTTTCTCTCACAGAGAAAGAAGACCGCATGTGGCTTGACTGTGTGTCTCAGTAAACCCTGCAGTGTACAGTTTTTGCCATTTTGGCGTCATGATTTCTTTTTCTAACTGAACGTCCCATGAGTCATATTCTTTTATATCAGACTTCATTTTGTAAATATATTGTTAGGGTAGTGTTTATTTGTCTCTTGAAGAAATTCTAAAAATTTTGAGTGTGACCAAATAATAAAACAAGACCAGTATCATGTAAATATGTGTGCAGGTATGTATATGTATGCGTGTTTGTACATACACATTTCTCACAAACTTTCACTTGACCTCTTCTGTGTCATTTTCGTGGTTGTGGTTACAGCTGTATTTGGACTCACTTCCCCTGTGCCTGTTTAGAGGATTTAAACTATATGGGTATAATTTCTGGAAATCAGTGAATAAGAAGAAGTCAGGGTTTTTTTGCTTTTTGTTTTTCAAGAAACGATTTGTGTTTAAAGTGTAGGACTTGTCTTTAGAACAATAGCAGGGACTTCGGGAAGTCTTTCTCTCACAGAGAAAGAAGACCGCATGTGGCTTGACTGTGTGTCTCAGTAAACCCTGCAGTGTACAGTTTTTGCCATTTTGGCGTCATGATTTCTTTTTCTAACTGAACGTCCCATGAGTCACCTATTCTTTTAAAGTGATAGTACTATCACATAGTTCAATCTGCTAGAATAGAACATACCTAATTCATATTACAGCTACTGCAATAACATTATCTTGGCTATTTAAGGTGTGCGTTGCAACATCTTCTCTGGAGTCTGACCTCCACATTCGTCTTACCTTTGGTAAGACCAATGGCATTGCAAAATTTGCAGGAGAAAATCATGTGTGTAATACTGGAATTAAGTTGTCAGCTATGAAGAGATGTCTGGTTTAAAGACAAATTATTATTCAATATATTTCAAAGTATGCTCATGAAAGTGTATTTGTCACTGCTTTATATTTATGGGGGAAAAAATCTTGAACAAAATTTTCTTAGAATGCTAATATGAGACTGTGTTTTACCTAGCACAATTTAGTCCATTTATAATAAGTAAAATGCCTTTAGAAGCGTAAGAGAAATAGATAAAGAATTGGGAAATCCAGGTAGTCATGTTTGCTGGGAGGCCTTTTCTGAGAACAGTAGTGAGTCAGAATGCAAATCCTTATGGTTTTGCTGATTTTTGTGGTCGCTGCTGATTACTGTAAAATTGATTCAGGAGCGTTGCAGCATCTCTGCATATGTTTAAGCCTAATCTCCATAGTGTCACAGGCATTTCTCCTCTCTGTGGGTATTGTACTGAGTAAGAAAAAAATCTCATAACCTTCATCTTAGCATTTTTTCTTATCAAGGAGCAAAGAAGGACACTATTCAGTAACTTCCCAGTCTTGGTCTCAAGTATAATAGCACAAGTTTTCTTGGATTGGTTATTTCAGGACTTCAATGATAGTCAGATAATGTTTTATTGCATTTGTATCTAGGCTGTGGCAAGGATAGTTTGCTCTGAAAACATGAAGAATTATTATTCTGTTATTTTTAGTTAAAAGTATTTTAGTGTCATGTTATTTAATGACATTTCAAGTTTGGCTTTTTTCTCTCTCTTTTTTTTCCTCCATCCTGAGAAGGAATTTGAGCTTTAACTCTAAGTGTACCATTTCACAGCTTGACATTGATTTCTTGAATTTTTCATTATGTAGAATCCTACTGCATGGACCATGTGTTATGAAAAGTATCCTTTGCCCATGTAAAACTGCAAAGAAGTAAGGCAATGCAGGGCCTTAACAAGGGTTTTCTCTAAACAAAAAACAAATTAAGTAACTACCACTAACGTACACAAGGTTTACATTCAACTATTTTAGTTGGCAAAGTTAACTGGACTGTGTTTGAAAATATAGGAGGCCTGCCGTTTCCTCACAGAAACACTTGTAAAACACTAAGAAATCCCTTTGCAGGGGAAAGTAACATGCAGGATGTGACTCCAGAACTGAATGAATGATTATACAAGAAAGATATAAGAAACAATTGTTTTAAACGGGTTATTAGTAAGAAAGATTGTGTTGAAGAAATCAGGAGGTAGAAAGGACATTTGTTGCAGAAATGAGAGCCTAATTTAGGGCTGCCAGTGAAAACTGAGACTTGCAAAGGACATTAAAACAACAGTAGAAGGTCATTTACATCTTTAAATACAAAGACAGCAAATAGGAAAATAATTGAAGCTGTTATACATTGATGATGGGACAGAAGAACAGGAAAATCTGGTTAGAGATGTAAAACTAATAGATACTTCACATTGATTTTCACTCAAGGAGGATGTTGACCTTAAAAGAGGCACGATGGCTAATGGGAATAGGGAAATCACCTCTTTCTTCTGTGGTTCTTAAAGAGTTGGTTTACTGAAGGGCAAATACAATAACAAGTACTTCTTAGTAGAGCTGTTAAATGAGTTGTGATACATATGATCAGTGAATAGGAAATATAATACCTATTTTTAAAGGGGGACATAGAATCTGGCAGCCATGGACCTAGCAGCTTAACATCAATAGACGGTAAAGTTATAGAACAGATTTTGATGGAAAGAAAGCTTTAAAATATGGGTATAGACAGAAAATGGCATAAAATTCAACCAGAAGTTATTGAGGTAGGAAGCGTGGGATTGATCCATATCTTCCAATTGCCAAGAGAATGAAGTAAAATAGACATGCTCCTAAGAGAAGTTATTTATGAAAATAGAGACAAACAGGGGAGTTAAAAGATAGGCGTGAAACTATGGGGAAGATGGCAACAAATGCTGGTAGAAGAGGAGGTACCAGGCTGGAGAAGCATAGCTACAGGAGGAAGATACTAAAAGACTGGTTTTACAGTAGACACAGAGGTAAAAAGTTGGAGTACCCTGATGGAATTTGCTGGTGAGGCAGATACAGACATCGATAAAAGTTCAGAGCAGGCTAAGAATGTAACTGTGGAAGTAAATAATTTTGAGGAGTACAGTAATAGATGTGACATAATGGAAAACAAATAATGGTGACTGATAAAAATATTATACTATAAGCAGAAACTCATCATTTGGAAATGTCCCAGAAGGAGGAAGGAGCACAATTTTGATCCTGAGATGTTTGTCAGCCATCACTGAGGTGCAGATTTAGAAAAATGCAATGTGATCTTAGGATATGTCAGCAGAAGTATTTTACAGTAGAGATGGGGAAGTAATGTAAAAAGAAGCAGAAAGCCTTCAACTGAAATTCTAAACATGTTGGTCATCTGTGTTGCAAGAAAGATGAGATGAAAGAGGGAAAGCACAGAACAACATTTTTCAGGATGATTAGTGGAATGGCAAGCCAGTCATTTGATGTGTCTAGGAGAATGTATGTTGTGTGGTCAAGCAAAGAAAACACTAAGAGGGTTTATAACAGCTGTGTATCAACATATTGAAGAGGAACTTAGGGGAAGGAAGAAAGCTTTTTAAAAAGCTTTATTTCTATATAATCTGGCTATGAAAATCCTTAGGTTGGGGGCTGTAACAGTGGGGCAGCACATAAAAACACAGAAATGCACTCAAGCCACTTACTCCAGTTCTCACATCAGAACTGGATAAATCACCCAAGTCTAAGGAGAAAAATGCACAACTTGTATTTTTTGCTCTTTATGCAGTAAATGTAATATAAAGGAATTAAAGATGAACTGATTTGAATCAGCCCATTTGCTAAGTGTGTACGCTGTACCCTGACTGTGCTGCTCTCACAAGGATGACTGTGACCTCCAGGCTAGAAGGAAAGAGGCCATCATCTAGTTAAAAAGGTGTGACTTAAGTTTTCCCATGTTTAGGCTACATGTAAGAATGGGTTGCAAGGAGGGAGGGTCTGGAACAGGAGAGCATAGGAAATACATACTTCGGAGAAAATGGTTACGATGATCCCCTAACTGTTCCTTTCTCCATTTTCTTTGATTCTAGGATAGGCAACACTATTAATGATCACACAGTTTCTAATAAGTTGGTTTGTACTTCAAAAAAAGTGAGGTATTTTTCATTGGGCCCTTTATGAGTTGCTAGAAAGGCAGTATTTTCTCAAGAAAATACCTTATGCCTGTTTTTATGTGCATAGATCAGTAAAGCCCTTATCCAGTCTGCTGAAATCAATAAAAGTCTGTCTCTATGTCTTAAATGAGTCCAAGAGCAAATCAAAACTCGGTATATATATTCAGGTCGTTTATTTTCTGGTTTTGAGATTGACACAGAGTAGAAATAAAAGGTTTGGGGCAAAAGTCTGGTCACATTGACTTACTATGTTTTCCTTCAACTGCTCTCTTAAAGTCAAGGAGATTATTCATGAAGTAGGTTTTTACTCAGTGTCTGTAGTAGAGTTTTAATGTAGCACAAGGGCTCCCTGCTTAAAAGGGAGTGAAGTTTCTACATTGTTATAATTCAAAATGTCCAGATTTCACTTACAAGGTCAATAACATTTTTGTGATAATTTTCACATTTTAAAATGTGAACACTTTTCTGTTTAAGGTAATGGAAATGATCAACGCCTGATAATATGCAGAGCTGTGGTTAAAACAGCATATGTTGACTTTTCACTGGTGTGGAAAAATACATGTTATTTATTTTATATTAGAGTAAAAACACTATAGATAACGTAATGTTCTATGAATAGAATCCAAAAGTGACAAAATGTTATTTAGGTATTTATTTATTGGTTTCCAGGGTGAAACATGTGACAACTGTGTATAGTTAATTACAGGCAGAAATGGAAATCTTCAAATTAAAGATTTGGGGATGTTGGAATGTGTAAGTACGTGTTTACAGATTTTGTCTCTAGCTGAACTCTGGTTTTTTTTCTTCCAGTTTGCTCCCAGTATTCTAGAGGAGTTTTTGCCATTTTTGGACTGTACGATAAGAGATCAGTACATACTTTGACCTCATTCTGCAGCGCCTTGCACATCTCCCTCATCACGCCGAGTTTCCCCACGGAGGGTGAGAGTCAGTTCGTGCTGCAGCTGCGGCCATCTCTGCGGGGAGCCCTCTTGAGCTTGCTGGATCATTATGAATGGAACCGCTTTGTCTTCCTGTATGACACAGATCGAGGTGAGTTGTGACCCAGCTTTCTTATCTTTTTAGCTCAAATGACTTTTGCAAGAACTGTGCTTTTTTATATCATATTGAGAGCTTGGGGAGTCAAATTTTAAAGGGCCTTTGAGGTGAAATACCTCTGACTGAGTAGCTGTGTGGCTGAAGGCACAATTCCTTCGTCTGCAAATACTGGATATTGGATGCACATAGCATGTAATCGACCAGCCGAAGCCTGTGCTTTAAGTCTAGAATACTAAAACATTTTAACTAATGTTAGTGAAACAGAGACACAGTTCAATAAACAGAATTTTACAGCTCTGTTCACTCTACAGAATTCTATGATTCTATGATTCAACTCACTTCGTAAGTGACAGCAGTAAAAAGAAGTAGAGGACCAGCCTATTCTCTGCACCTGCATTGGTGTAAGCTGAGATGTGAGTGAGCCCCTTGGGGCTTCCATGCTTTGGAAGGTCAAGGCAGAGAGAGGCTCGCTCAGTGTGAGGCTCTCAGGCTGCAGCAGAGAAGTGGAGGTGAGAGGCAATACCTGCCAGGAGAGAGGTATCCATGGGGCAGCAGAGGGAGGCAGTGCTGCAGTAGCCCCTTTTCTACCCCTTTCATCTGGAGTTATCTCTGTGGTGGACTACACTTTCATAAAATATATAGCGCGTTACACAAAAGGCTACACTTTCTATCCACATTCTCCATTCCACATCCGAGAGCATCTCAGAACCTTTTAAGTGGTAAAAAACTGCAAGTGCATCACTGCACCTCACTACTCAGTGCTGAATTGAGAAGTAAAATCTCCTGTTCTCCACGTTGTGTATTCACTCTGCTGGCAAAGCCCTTTGCCTTTTTTTATGGAATAGGATTGAGCCAACATGGCTGAGCTTCTGTGAAAGAGGCAAGATTTTTATGTTGATGGCTTGCTTTCAGGGGGGAAGCGAGCGGCTTAGCTGTAGTCAAATAATTATTTTACTACAGCTGTTTCAATATAGCTCCCCATGTGGACAGTCTATTCTGGAATTAAAGTGGCTTTATTCCAGTATAATTACTCTGCAGTAGAAATAGGGAATTATACAGACCTAACTAAATCTGTTTAATTATTTGATTATGGCTATAGAAGTCAATTTTCTCATATATACAAGCACTAAATTTTACTGAGTTTTTAGCTTAATATACTGCCTAAATACCTGAATTTAAATCAAAATGACTAATGGAACAAAATTAAAGGGTTTGTATTGTTCCATAATTGTTTTTTGTTTTTTTAAAATAAAGATTTTTTTAATGTTTGCTGGACCTACAGAGGAAGTTCTGGGAAGCATTATAGAATGTATTAGATCACTGGAAAGAGAAAAAATTAGCAAATTTAAAAGTATTCCTACTCAAGACATAGTTATGGGTAACAAGAAAACAAGCACATAATTACAGATGTGATCCTACAAGTTCAACAAATTGTTAAGAGAAGAAGTACACAACCTGCAGTCACCTTTCTCATCTAAATTCACATGCTTAATTAGATTGAGACATCATTTTTAAGCATGCAATATCACACCAAGGGCAGTTTCAGAACATCATCTGTAACAGTGTGGTTAATAAACGATTCTTATGGCACTGAACTTAGCAACTCTGAACTCATCAATGTGTCTTTGATAAAGAGATGACATTTGCCAGCTTGGATGGAGGGGGTGCTACGTTGGATGGTCTCTCAAATTCTGAATAGGTCTTGTGACTCAGTTTAATGCAGGAGAAAATAAGATTCAATGTATCTTTAGGTTTTTTTATTATAAATTATAATTTATAAATATTATAAATTATAAATTATATCTAATTTAGGTATTAAGATGACTGTAAAGATACATCATTCCTGAATAATTTTCACTACCATACCACAATATAAATTTTTAATGTGGAGCTGAGATATGATAATAAAAAAGTAAGTACACTCTCTTACTATCAGTGTAACTGGAAAAAAGAAAAAAAAATCATTGATGTTGAGTCATAGGGTGTCTGTCAGTGAGGCCAGAACTTAACCTTGTCCAGATTTTTGCCAAAGATCCTTCCTGTACATGCCAGATGTTTCCCTGTTTCTCTGAGCAGCCCCATCCAACCAAACTGAAGGAAGGGAACCCCCTTAGCCTTTTGGTTTTGATACTGGGCCTGCGAGTTGATCTTTGCAGCTTAACCAGGAAGGTATAAATAACCTCTTATGGGGGAAGGTAAGCAATAAGCATAAATTCCAGCCAGACACAATAGCTGTTTGTGAAGAAGGCAGCATTTAGCAGCTATCAGTATTGTAAAAGTCAGAAGTCCTTGGCAGAAGGTGGTATGACAGAATAAACTTAGGCAAACCTTCAGCAGCAGTGGTGACATACTGTGGTGGGCAAATGCGTGTTGTTTTCAGACCTGCTTTCCTGGCCTTTCCATCCTGCTTGCGTCTTGGTTCTGTTGCATGAAGCTCAGTTGCTGCTTGCTCTTAGGGGGCGAACAATTAAATCCTATTATTAAGGTAGGTTTCTTTGCTGTGTCACTCCATTCAGCTCTTTGATACCTCCTCAGCTCCCTGCAGAACCCCAGTCTCTTTGCTACTAGGGCATCTATGTTAGCATTTAAGTTCAGGTCAGGAATGCACTTTTGTCGCACCTCTCCAAGTCATTCCTACGTACCGCACTTGGGTTTACACCATGGAGTAGTCTTGGAGCTCACAAAGCCTGATGAGGTTATGTTAAATCTCCCTTTATGATGTTCTGCCAAAATCGCAGTCTGGAAAATCACTGTCCTGTGACAGGATGAAGATACTAGGAAGAATGGCAAAGATACAAAATGAATTGGACCTAGCAGGGGACGTTACAGGAAAGCAGAACAGGTTTTGCAAAAGACATTAGACCTAAGAGAAAGGTGAAGGAAAATTCAGCTCATTATTTAACAGGAAAAGTGAGCAAGTAAAGAGTGACACAGAAGGCTAAAGCCTCAAGGGTCCTTTTGTTTCAATATATTCTTCTTTCTCTTGCCCTCCTTCCATAAAAAGATTTAATTATGACCTGGTGCTTAATACAATTAATATTAACAGCAAAGTGCCAGGAACACAGACAGGTCAGGGAAAAAGCAGGCTGAAGAACACTTACTGAGTTACACAAAGCATAGTGGGAAAGGGCTGAAATGAAAACCATGACTCCCTGAGATATCCAGAGGAAAGGGAAGTCCAGCAGGGATGAAGTGCTCAGTTAATATTTGATGTCACCTCTAAAGGGACTTAAGTGAAACAATCAAATAAGTAGACCAGAAGAACATTTAGTTTATATATATTGTTTTACTGTGATTGAGAGGTATTTCTTTTAAAAAGAGGCATACAATCAAGTGGAGCTGTGCATCTGCAAATCCATGGGATTTTTGACCTAGCGCAGGTATGCCTACAGTATGTTTTTTTTAGTTGACGACAATATTTTCTAGCACCAGAAAGCAAAAGTTGGACCCTGAAATCACAGAAGACAACTGTAGAAATTTGTATGAGGTGTGAGAAGCTGTTTAAGAATAGAATCATAGAATCATTTAGGTTGGAAAAGACCCTTAAGATCATCAAGTCCAACCATGAACCTAACACTGCCAAGTCCACCAGTAAACCATGTCCCTAAGCACCACATCTACACATCTTTTAAATACCTCCAGGGGTGGTGACTCAACCACTTCCCTGGGCAGCCTGTTCCAATGCTTGAGAACCCTTTCAGTGAAGAAATTTTTCCTAATATCCAATATAGAATCGAGACGTGCAAGAATCAAGCGTACAAGAGGTCGGTGTTAGTTTTCCACATTGTGTGCAGCTTTACTGAGAGTTGGAATGGCTGAAGTTGCTAGTAAAACTGCAGGGATTACCCAGAGCTAAGGGGTCCCAGGGTGGAGAGCGGTAGAGGGGCTGCGGAGCAGCGTGGGACACCAGGGAGGATGGCAGCCAGCAAGCTGGAAACTGCTTTCACAAAAGTTCAGCAGCCATTTGAATTCAACCATGTTTCCCAGCAAGAATTTTCAGTCCCTGACTGTGACTAAAGAGTGGTAGCAGGAGGGGTAGAGCTACCAGCTGGCCTAGCAGTTGGCTCACCAGAGGCAAGGACTATAAAATAGTTATAGTTCTCTAGAAATTAGGCATCGTGTGTGAGCCTGTTTATGTACCTTGTTGATGCTTTTTTTTCCTTTGCGCCTTGTAATTACATATTGTTCATTAAACCAACTCAGTCATGGTTGCAGGTGAGGAAAATCAGCTTGCTGTGCACAAGGTAAATTTAATTTTCCCACATTTCTGGCTAGTGTTTTTATAGCAACTGCTTTAAAGTTGAAACCGTTCTGTTTTATGACAACCTAAACCTGGCAGAAGGGTTACACAAGTCCTGATGACCTGTTTGAATTAATCCTACAGTACATAGAGTAGCAATCTCCAAGCTTTTGTCTTTGAGGACTTGTGGAGGATAGGTGAGTCCCAGATGTCTGGAGGAGGTAAAGAAAGGTACAGGAAATTTATAGCTCTCCCTCTTATTTTGAGGGAGATTATGGAGTTGGTTATTTACAATCAGTTTATCAGGTTAACATAATTTTCTCCTTTGGCAGAGTGGCTGGCCCAGCAGTAAGCAGTAGGTTTGGTGTATCCATGATTAGTAACTCCAGTGATATTGCCTCATGACTGACATTCTCCCAGAAAAAATAGAAAATAGAGATTCAACTATAGCATGGTGTCTCAAAAATTAGAAACCATAGCCCCAAAATTGTTTTTAATGACACATTTTAAAAGTAAGAGGAGGTCTCAGGTGGGGTGCAAGGGATTTGTCTTTGCTCTGGTCTAGTGAACATCCAGTATGAATTTGCATGATAGCACAGAGAATGGCTTTTGTGGGTACCCAGCCTGGCCGAGGTAAGAGTGATACAAGACAGGTTCAGAGTTCAAAGTGATCCTGCTAGATAGATAGATCAAGAAGGTGAAATGTGATAAAGGTGGTACAAAGGGTAAACTTAGTAGGGAAGAATCAAAGGTACAAACACAAAGTGCAGAGTAACTGGATCAGCACTAGCATCATGGGAAATGTTTCAGGAGTTTCAGTGAGCCATAAGAATAATGTAAGTCCAGAAAGCCATACTGTTTCCAATAAAGTAAATATTTTGAAATTTAGGAAAAAGAATGTTGCATGTGAGAAATGAAAGCCGAATATTGCTGTCTCCCAGCTGGCTATGCTGCTCGGTCACGTGTTGGATTTTCCACTGCAACAGAAAAGATCAAAAATTTCCAGTAAGCTGAGGAAGTGGAATGGGATTGAGTGGATAAGGTACATAGAGGACATGATGGTGGCAGCACTGTGTCCCACCACTTTTTCCTTGTCCTTTGAAAGCACTGGGTACTGTTCACAGCTATATCAAGGGCCGTTGGTATGAGCATGGCGCAAGGATCAGACATCTGTTGCTGGAATGGCACTGTGGTCACTGACTACCACATACAGATACCACATATATAAGTTTCAAGGGTCCAGAGGAGAGGAAGAATATTTAAAAAAAAAAAATCATGACCTGTGAGAAAAAGCTTCAGGAATTGAGATTTTTTATTCTAGGTCTGTTAAGGAGCAATGACCAATTCTTCTTTGTACCCACTGAGATCAAGGCAAGAATTAGAATTATTTTGCAGGAAGGCAGATTTAAGGTGTTACTAGGAAAATGTTTCAATAAGTTTGAGTAAGCTGAGGAGATTGTGGGGATTCTTACCACTAGAGGTTTTAAAGAAGAGGTTAGAAAATATCTGCAGTGGTGATCTGCTTTGCTACATTCCCACCTCAGGTGATCTCTTATGTCCCCTCAGGATTGATATTTATGTAATTTTCATGATTTCTCTAGGAAACTAGGAATGGCTTCTTCACAGTACTTGGGACACTGAAAAGATTATTTTCTGCTGTGGAGCAACTTTCAAGAATATATTATGCTATTCAATTATATACATAGACTTTGTAAAACATTTGGTATCTTCTATTATTCAAAAATCAGATCAAAAACATTCTAAGTGACTTAGATAAAAACAGTGTAAAATCAGGTTGAAGGACTATAATTATAATATGGTACTCAATAAGTTATGATTAGCTGGGCATTTAGGAACTGCAAGAATTGGCCCTACATCAAGCTTTACTTGACATTTTTACTGCACTTCTGAACAAATTTGTCAACGTCTTAAGAATGAAAAGAGTAATAATACAATAGGAAGTTGGAAAGTTGTTTCAATAGTTAGCTCAACTGAAAGAGCTAGACATACTAAAGCCAGTAGCAATATAGAAATATAGTCTACGTTTATCTGCATAAAAGTGCTGAGTCAAGGCTCTTATTCATGAAATAAGTGAAAAAGACCAAGTGTTGCTAATAAACAGCAAATTGCATATGAACTTACAACGCAGTACTGCCAAAAAATAAAAGTTTTGCCACCAAGTGCTGTTCAGTTATTAATTATGTTCTGCATAACACTGTTAAGCCCAGACCTATATTTCTCTTACCTTAAACTGCTAGAATGTCACAGGGTGTTTCAGGTAAGCCTGAGAAACAACAGTTATGTGCTGGATCGTAGAGAAGATTATGTTGGGAATCTGACTTTGTTCAATTGCAGTGATCCACTTGGTCTTGGGCCCTTTTTTCATTATGACCGCCAGGAAGAATTTGGAAGGATTCCCACAGTAAGCATTTTTCATCCTACTGACCTTTGACAAAACGTCCAAGAATAAGGGAGAAACAGAAGTTCATGACTGTGTCCACTAAAAATGAAAGGTTGTTACCTGCATCATGCAGTTATGTACCAAACTTATGTGAAACAAAGATCAGTGCTGTCATGACATTGTAGAAATATTGATATAATGTATTCCAGAAAACAAACAGCATCCAATACCTGGTCTCATAGTGTTTATTAGACTACTCTAACACCTGGTCTGTAGGTTTGAACTTTTCCGTATTTTGTGTCTTTACAATTGCTGAGATCAAAATCATTGGTGTTTTCACCATGTCAGTTGTTACCTATTTCAGAGTAGTTCCATTGAGTCCAATGGTCAAACTGGCTTGGAGTTTCAGTAGCCCAGATACATCCCAGGAATAGGATGGCACTTATGCTGTAGGTGAACAGAAAAAAAAATCCTCACTAGATTTGATAAAAAAGCTGTTTGTCTTCAGCAAACACTCTACATGGGCAGTGAATCATGTCATACATATTGGGATCCAAGTACCACTGTGTTTGTTGTTTACCAAAGTCGTGTTGTAATTTCATGCAGGCCAATCTGAAATGATACACAAAACAGAGAGAAAAAGTTGTTTTATCAAATATCAGTGAGTGTAGAAAACTGTAGTAAGTTTGTCATCCTCCTTCATATGATCTACTGCTGTCTATACTCAGTAACAGTAAATTCTATATTTTTAATGGAATAGACCAATTTGTTTTATCCATTGGTAATTGGTTTGCAGCAAATTTTGTTTTGCCAGTGTTAGCTCATTAATAATTGCACCAGCAACATGCTGGTTTGTCCTCATCTTCTCAGCAGGCGATAACAGCTTGAAAGTATAGGTAGTAAATGCACACGTGAAACTAAGATGCAGCTGGATCCTAACATCAGCATCAGTAATGATACTGTGATTTTCCATCTTTCCCTTGTCTTACCACGAAAGAGAAGCAATAATGGTAAACTGGCATGGTCATTGTGTAATGAGCTTAGAATTCACTACATGTGAAAATCTTCCAAGAGCTTTCAGACTGCTTCGTTAAATAAAAGTACTCTTCTTGCTGATTGAAACAATTGAACATTAGATCAAGGTTGAAATTAACAGAAAATACAGGTATGGAAATTGAAAGCTGATCATCAAGTATACAGATGAGTCCCCTGACTTTGCTATTCTGTGTAAGATGTGGATCAAACTAAGCTGCATCAGAACTTTTCTGGGTGTTTTGGTCATCTAGCTAAACACTCAGAATATGCAGCGCAGCCTAATATGCAAATGCCATAGAAATATACAAATCAGAAAACATTAAATAAACTGCTGCTCATTATATCCCTGATCTGAAGAATTTGCTTTCTTTTATTCTGGGTTAGTGGATGCCACGGAGAAGACAACAGACTCGTGATAATTATAAATATTGCTTTTCAAGTTGCCACGCCGGTGAATCAGCTTCGCCCTTTTTAATCATTTGTTTGTGACAGTGTTGCAGAATCCTTAGAGCTAAGTTCTTTTCTTAGTAGCATTTATATCAGGTTTGCACATTTGTAACTCAAGAGTATGCCTGTAGCTTCTATATGCTTTTATATTTCAGCATCCTAATGTAAATAACGTGGCTACTTCCAATGGCTTGTTCTAATAATACCAGAGCAATTGCACTTACAGAACCTGGTACAAACAGTTAATTTGTTGTTACCTGCATATGTAACACATTCCTTTAAATGGAAACATGTCATTTTTAGCTGTTTGTTACACACATTCTGTATTTACTTGAAAGCAGGACAGTGCGGTCTGTAATTCTGAATATCTGTTTCCATTTATTTAAGAGCTTTTCCACACAAGGAAGTTATGCTGCAGTTAAGAAAGGAAGTGACTTTATAGTATAGCAGTTTTTCTGAGAAAACTCCTGTATTGGCATTTTTACTCTAGATTGTCTGCATAGCAGTTAAGTTCAGTTGCTCTTATGAGTTACGAGTAGCAACTTTGAGCATGTTTCTGAGTACGTGCTGTACCTGAGTATGTGAGTACATACTGCTCCAAGTAGCAATTTTAGTCACTTGCCCCATACAGATAAGCCATAATAAAAGGTCTGCATACGGTATGTTAGGAACTGTATGCTGTAAAAATTGATTTTATGATTATTTGATCCCAAATAAGAGCAAGTGATTTATATACATACTAATGGGACTTATATTCATCTGTTCCATAGATTAAATAAATTACTTCCAGAGAGCAAAGTTTTAAGCAGAAATTTGTGTTGTGGTTTACTGATATTTGGCTTTCATATTATTCTTTAGAATAGACTCTGCCCTTCCTTACATATATCTATATCAGTGGTATCACGATTGACAAAACCTGCAAAAAACTATCTTCAGTGAAAGGACTGCAGCAGCCTTACATCAGCATAACCAAGAGCATCTTTTCTAAGTATGAGGCTGTCCTATGTTACCAGTACACATTGGTCAGTAATAACACTGCAGACGGTTGATAGATACAACATCCAGCAGCGCGGACCTCCAAAGAAGGCCTTGAAAAGACTCAGACGAGGAAGCCAGCCACACATCCAAATGCTTATGCTTTAGAAATTTATTTCAGTGTGGACATCTGAGTCCTGCAGCTGCTGTACATAGCCTTTTATATGGCCACAGGTGTTGGCTTCAGTGCTGGAGCACAGAGCGGTAGCGAACAAAGGGGAGTATAGTCGATGCTGCCAGAGACCAGACATAGTGCCAATTTAATACTGAATGTAAAACAAATACTTGTGCCAATTTGTTTCTAAATGCATTTTTAGTTAGAAAAATTAGCTTGTCTTCTGAGAGCATTATCTATGTGTGGGTGAATGTTCCAAGTTTTAATACAGTATAAAGCAGGCTTTTTAAAAATCAAAATAAATAAACAAAATATAGACTTACAAATATCAAAACCTGCTATTCTATTGTTTATGCTCTTATTGTTTAAAAAAGAATCAAACTGTATTAGACTAATTTATTTCTTCATGATCACTCCTTGGCATATTTTGTGAGACATTTATCCCTTATGTAGTACAAATTACTTCTCTGGAGCTGCAGCAGGAAGTAAAGGTAATTCAGCATTAGAGTATGTTGTGAAGTAAATCTGCTTTTGTATTCAAGGGCATTTCTGGAGTTGCAATTCTTAATTCAGCTGATTGAACTGTCATTCTATCATCTATGCAATCTGTAATTTTAGGACTACATTTTCTGCTTCTGTGAAGAATGCATATTCCAATATATTCAGATTTTCACTATTTTGAAATGCATTTTGCCTGTAAATGGAGTATATTTTAGGCATTTCCCTCATTAATTACAGCTGAATCCTATTTGCATACATATTTATACAAATAATTTGTCTTTGGTTGATTCCAGAAGGAGAGGTGGAAGTGTAGAGATCCTTTTAAAATGATTGACTACTTATCACAGTACTACAGGTGCTATTTCTGCCTCTGTACAGGGAATTTCCTGCACTAGTATTTACAGTTAATAGCATTAACAGCTGCTTCTGTTACCAAAATTGCAGTGAATGTTTGAGGTATTTAGCATTTTGCAATTGGAAAGAGAGTTACCAAAGGGTCCTTCAATCCTAAGAACTCAAAATCCCTCTTTTGTACTACTACCTTGGTGGGTTTTAATATTAATGCACACCTGGATGCTGCAGGAAGTTTTCCTGTGGGCAAGAGATATACATTCTGTTCCAGTTTGACTTTGACTGCAAATGGCAAACAGAACATTTAATGTAGTTTTGAAGATGTGGGCATAATGAGTGACGAAAGTGTCACCAAAGAGAGGAGTTGTGAATGCAAAACTGTGGTTGCTAGTCTAGATCCCTGGAACAAGTATGCATTTTATGTTAACCCATCACTGGGGAAAAAAAGAAACTGTCCTGGGAGTAAGGACTTGTATCCTAGATCCTCCCTCTCCTAATGGAGAGCCCAATCAGCATGGGACAGTTGTTACTCTGGAAGGTCCTGTATAGACACTTTTATTTCACAAAAGCTATTGGAGTTAATTTTCCTCTGTGGAGAGCTCAGAGTGAGAAAACTAAATAACAAATGGCAAGTGTAGGCACACATTACAAAAAACGGACAGTAGTAAACAACTCTTGAACACATAAAGATAATAAGCAACATTTTTAAAGTGAGCTATTCAAAGAAGTTCCTCATAACAGAGAAATGTGTTTGCAGATGCTTGTTATGAAATGATTTGATTTGTATGAATGAAATCGAGTGGAAAGGAAGCAGTTTACTTTGTTAGTAAACTTGGTAAAAGCAAGTCATTAAGATATCTCTGTATTCAAATATATCCTTCCCGTAGAAAACAAACTACTGTCTTTTATTTAATGGGATAAGGGTAGTTTCACATAGGTCTAAATTACTCAAAATACTCTTAAGAAACTTTAACTATTGCTACTGAAATAAGGCTACTTTGACAAACTTACACTGTAAACAGAGTTTACATTTAGTAGTACAAAGCAGGTCATGAACCTGACCCTTAAACACAAGTGACTGTCCCAAGCACAGACCTATCAATTATTTTTGGGTGGCATCTCCTTTTGTTTGTGCTGGTGGTATGGATGGCTTTTAATAATTTTGTATATGTATATAGATATATGTGTGTATATATATGCCTAATAATAATCATATCTCCTAGCTTTGTCTGGATGCCGAACAGTTGAAATCATTTAAATATCAAAAATCTTCTTGTCTTAGAAGTTCAGATCATACCACTGAAAAATCTTCTAGCAGTAATTTTAGATTATATTTTCTTTTCTTTTGTCTGTTTAATTTGTATTTTCATTCTCATTAAGCATTATTTTAAAACCAAACTTCTTTTACAATGTTCAGCTAGTATGTCTCAACATCTTCAATATTTTGTTTCAAAACTACTCAAAACAAGAAATTAATCTAAACTAGCCTTTTCCTATGAAAAGGATATTGATGTTTATTTTTCAAAGAAACAGAGTTTGGGAAAAAATTTCCTGGCTAATTCTGTCAAATAATTGTTTTGCTGAGACAAGATTATCCTTCCTCTGAAGTGTTTCTTTAAAAGAGTTTTAAAAGATCAGTATGTCATTGTATATTTCTTTTAGGTTGTGCCTTGTGCTAGCTTGATTTCACATCAAATTTATCCTTAAATAAGAAAAGGATTCTGCCAGGTATTTCCTAATACAACTACATGCTCCTGGTCTTGAGGCAGAATGAAAATCCCTGTCCGGGTTCTGTGGGAAGCCAAGGGTGATGTTCACAGCGTGCCTTTCTGCACAGGACTTCAATTATTCTGTGAAATATCCCCCAAACAGCCCCACTTGATGCACCCTTCACATTTTAAAACTGTTCTTTTCCCCTTGTGAGAAGAGGAACTAACTTTCTTCTCTGTATCAGAATATCCAGTTATGGGTTCCTAATCCCATGTCTGCATCATGGATTGTGTATAGAACTGCAGCAACTTTATCTTCTGTCACTTCAGAAACTCCCAAAACTCAGTTTATCTATTTTGTTCCTCACATTTCCACTGCTGCAGGGAGGTTTAATTATCTTCAACTGCATTATCTCATGAATCACCTCAGGATCTATTTCTGCATTCCTGCTTTCACATATTTGCCCAGATTTATTTGCTTGATTCTGCATTTCTTTTCCTCTTTGATCACTTAGCATTGGCTTTTTTTCTACACCTTCTTCTACTCCTTTTCCCACATTTTCCTGTTCTATTAGTACATTCCAGTAACCCTGATTCATTTTCAACCCTTGCACATAATTTGAGAACCTGGGAGCATCCCATTGCCTTCTGTTTTTATCTCTGCCGTTCACAATTGTCACAGATTAAGGTTTTTAGCTTGAAAAAATTCAAAACCACGTAATATGACTTAAAATTAGTCTATGTCTGTGGCTGCCATGGAGGAAAAAGTGCAGTTTTGTTTCCAGGGTGAACAAATAATTATCAATATATTTTAATGCATCAACATTCCAGTTTGAATGAAACAAAAGACATAAAGAAGAAAAAAAGAAAACAGAGATTGATTTATTTTTATTCTAAATCAGTTTAGAAAGGGAAAGAATTCCAGTTTTGATTGACTTACTTTATCGTTGCTAAAAATGTGTATGGACTTCACGTGCATGTATCACCAAACAGCAAAAAGAGAGGTTCACCGAGTGCATTATCTTGTATCCTCAAATGCACTTCCAGGCTACCAGACAAGAGTGATAATAGGAAATGCATAGAGGTGCAGTATTTCATCTGCACCAAGAGCTGAATTCACAAGTAGCCTAAAGGCCAAATTACATAATTTCTCCTCCCGCAAGTCAGGCGTGTTGCGGTGGCCACCGCACAGCTGCTGGCCTGGGCGGCATCCAGGCAGACACAGTCACAATTGTCCCTTTTCATCTGGGTCATTCTGAATTCCCCTCAACAGGAAATGGAACACAAGCAGAAAAGTTTTAAAAACATCCCAGACATGAATCAACAAAAACCCCGAACATCTGCTCATCAAAGCTCATCAGAAAACAGTGTATTTTATTTACACTACTCTTCTGGATGTACTGAGAATGCCTAATGAGGTTAGAGATCACTGGAAAATATTGCTGGTATGAAGTCTCCATTTCACTTTCCATATTACTGTCCTAATCTACCCAAAATATATGAAATACAATGTATCATATTCACAGCCTCTGCAATTTTGTTATTTATTTTAGCATAAAGTAATGCAGTTTTATTAAATCCACAGTTCGCATCAAATCCAAGCTGGCCAAAACAAGGTACAATATTTTAATCAGTATTTTAATTTCTTTTGAAGATCAAATAGTGCGAGCAAATGTGAAAACTGGGATAATAGAAAGTGCAGTTAATGTAAGTGGATTCAGCAGAGGAGTGAGGAACATTTTCGTGTATAAGGAAATGTGGGCTCAGATCCTCAGATAGAGCAGCTCAGCATACACTACTGACTGTGTCCTGCACTGCCAGGGAATCAGACCACTGTGTTTAAACGTATAAAATTGTATAGTTTTTCTGATCCTCAGGACAGATCCCATACTCTGTCCTCATTCAGGATTTATGAATCCACGTGTCCTTGTGAGAAGCCTTATTACCAGGGCAGGTCTAATTTCAGCTTTGTCCAGAGTAAGAGCTCAGATACTTCCCCTTCTTTTCAGCGGTTGGTATTTTTGTAGAGCTACATTCAAGCTATTACACAGGGAAGTGCGTAGCTCAAAGGTGGATACTGAGTTACCTGAGCTATTTCAGTTATTTCAGGGAGAGGTTCACCTCAGCTACAGTGAGGAAACATTGGCTTAGGGTGGCTGTGACCTTGTCCTTGCAGACATCCTCGCGCTTCTCTCTGTGTATCAGAAAGGAAACAAAATCTTCTTTTGCAGGAGTAAAATTTGTTGGGGAGTGAAGGGAGCGTTTTAATTTTACTTGCCCACTGATTTTTGTCTTTTTCAGGCTTTTTAAATGGTGCCTATCACCTTAGCATCAAAACACCACATAGTATTTCCTCTGAGGCTTTTCTGTTTGTGTTCATAAGAAAGCATCTTCCTTAGCAATGAGTGCTTTTAAAGGAAGCCAATGTAGCACCCTGGTCGCTCTCTTAAAGAGTCAACTTGGAGATCATGCAGTTTTCTCAGTAAATTCCAGAAGAAGCAATATTTTCATAGGGTTGGTTTGGAGAAAGAGGACAACGGCACTGATGAATGACTAGAGCAGCTGTAAGTCACATAAGGAGTAATTATTTTTTGCAAGTGTGGAAAGGAATTTTATTCTGCATGTCTGCTGTGTAGCTACAAAATATTGCTGTCAATGCCAAAAAGGATAAACACCTGCTAAAAGAACTGTGGAGAGGATTATCTCTCTTTCTTACACATACACGTATGAAATACGTACTACACACGTTGGACCATCTCCAGTTTTTTTCTCTTTCTCTCAGCATTTTGCTAGCCATTGAATCAATTGTTCAGCCTCTCTGCCTGACCTGTGAAAAAGACATCTGCTATGTAGACAGGCCAAATATCAACATATGACATGCTTCAGTTACCCTGTGCCAAACTGCTAGGACAGAATGCTTGTTTGTTTTTTAACCGATCTGCTTTTGAGTTCTGTTGCGTGGTTTTGTCGTTGGGATGTGGGGCCGCTACTCTCTCCTGCTCCTTATCCCTCCTCACCAGGCTGGAAAGAGCTACTTGCTGATTTCTCTCCACCTGTGCAGCTATAGCAATGCTCTGCCAGCAATGCTAATGCTCCCTTGCCAGTTTTTAAACATTCTGCCAAGTAGAGAGAATTAATAACAAGATCTGAATCATCTCTAAAGTAACCCCAATGCCCCTGTGTCCTATTCCTCCAGTATTATGTCATTTTTCAGCTCCTGTCCAGGATAATAAAAAGGATCTCATACCCCCACAGCTGAGAAGTGTGTCAGGGTGGGCTGCGCCATTTATTCAGGCTACCCTTTTGCCTTTGTGGCTCTAAACATTTAAAAACCTTTAGGCCAGATTTTACAGTCCATGTCGTGCTGCTCAGCTGGTGCAAAGTGGATGGACTCCAGCCAAAGCTGGCGAGTGGCCACAGCCTTCCCCTCATGCCCAGGAAGGCAGCCGGGAAAGAGCAGAGCGGTTCGCGTCCTCGCGGCCCCTCTGTGGTGCTGTGTGTGAGGCAGCCCAGCCCCAGGCCCCCGCCACCCTCGGAGAGGAGCCCTGGGCTGGGCTAAGCCCTGTGTCCATGTGTGCCGGGTAGCGTGTGGGGCCATAGCTGACGTTGCCTCCTCTGAGGACATCCACATTTAGGGTGGAGCTTTTGATTTTTAGACTGGAAAACAGAAGAGTTAAAACAATTGAAGGGTTTGAGTGCAGATTAAACCAATAGGGAGAAGCTACTAAACCTGAATCATAGCTGATAATGTCTGCAATATACATGCCTACTATAACTTCAGCAGCAGCTTCCCACTATGATGTGGGCTTACCTTATTTGATCCTCTTTCTTTCCTTTTGTTTCATCCTTTTTGCTCCATTTGCAAGCAGAATCAAAGATCTTAAACCATCAAGATGAACTGTCAAAAGTGAATAGTGGAAGATACTTTGGGATGGCCATGCTCAGTGCTGTACCTTCAAGAAGTGCTGCCAAGCATTCCTTTTAGGTTTAAAAAAAGAAATTTTTGTTTCAATAGGAAAACTTGTCCTTTAGTCTCCAGAGACGTCTGCAAGCTGCATGATGGTGTGCAGAGCAGGGGCAAAGGAGTGGATCTTGCTCCAGTCAGCTGTGGTGCCTGTTTCTGCTCCTAGCACTTTTCATTCATGTTGCAGCTACTGGTGGCTTGCTTGGGCTGGGTGTCATGCTTTCCTTCCCCTGTGCTCTGGGGAATGTCTGCACAGCCACAAGCATAACCTGGTACACTCTGAGCTTCTCCCCTCCCTTCTCTCCTGTCTCTCTTCTACCACACATGTCAATCATAAACTTTACTTCATATTTGGATGGCATCCTTGCTTATCTCCAGCTCTCTGCGGTGCATTTCGTTTTCCCCTGGGCATGAAGCCTTTGAGGCAGCAGTTCTGCAGCTCTTTGTTTCTAATTCTGCAGCCTACATCTTCTGTCTACTGTTTGGAAAGAAGGACAACACTAACTGCCTGCAAGGGCATCCCTAAATACCATTGTGGAGATTCTGAGACAGCTTGTACTGTTAGTGTGGTAAAAGGCAAACCTCTTTATAGAAATGTAAACATGCCCTAATACTTTGCCATCCACCTCTCAGTGGCCGTGCATTGGCCTTGTCCTGTCCTAAGCATGTGAGTTGCATACATATACCACATCACGTTCCCTTTTACCACATCATATACCCACTGCTTTTATTAATAAGGGGTTATTCCACAGTGGCTGTGATGATAACAGAGTGGTCGGTGGTAATGAACTGACCTCAAGTGCTGCATAAAGCCCTGATGGGAGGTGTGAGAGAAAGAAGACATCTTTTTAGATGAAGTACCACATGCCTTCTTTGTCCTGGCCAAAAAGGGTCACCTGGCTTGATACACTCATTGAAAGAATCTTATTTTTTTCCAGGACCACTTTCCATCTGTTTCACTGTTAATACCTTAATATGACAAATTAATATGTCTGAAAGAGCTACCTGGTACAAGCCACTAAATTCCTCTTGGTTCTCTGCTCCATTTGTAGTGAAGAGGCAGTTTCTGAAGGCCTAAAACTTATCTGGCTTGTAAAGAAAAATCCAATCTCTGGCAGAGACTGGAGTTATAAAATTTGACCTACTTAACAAAAAATCCTATTAGATGGATTTACACATGGCTCCCCGAGATCAGACTGTCCAGTATGAAGAATAGGACCTGAAGCCTTTTAATGGGACCTGAAGCCTTAAAGCTGTTTAATGCTGTTAGGTATTTTTTCCAGGTTACTTTTCCTTGCTTCTTTCAGATTCTGGTGCTAAAAACAATGCAAAATAGAGTCTGATCCATACAGAACTTACCGTTTGGAATATTGTCGTGCCCAACCACTAAATCTGTTACATTATAATTTGATAAACAGCATTGCTGTAAAAAAGAAAAAAAAACTTTAATTTTTTTTTGCCACAACTAGTTACATGGCATGGCAGGATGGGCCTCCTCAGAGGCTATTCTGAGCTCTGAAATAGTCAGTTCTCATTTTAGCTTGCTATAGTCAAAACTGGTTTTTCTTGACTTCATACTGCTTCATCTCACCCCATGCTGCAAAGCCACGTGACTTTATTGCAAAGCTAACAGTACTGAGTGTTTTTTTTCTTGAGTGTCTTGCTTGAAGAGTCAGGTGGTTTTGTGAAGCTGTCAGCACTCCTTTCTGTCCAAAAAGAAAATGCAAAAAAGGAAATTTCTGTCCCCCTTGGTTGTAGAAAAGAGTTTGTGACCCCAGACACTGCAGTGGCTCAGAAACTAGGGGACAAAACAAAAATCCAAGTATATATTGTTATCTTTAAATCCTTTTTTTTATATTAGTCTTGTAATTTTTTTTTAGTTTCAAGCAATGATTTTGAAAATTTGTTTGCTTAGCTAAACTTTGGTTAACAAGGTCCGACCAAATAAAAAACCCAAACCAACCCCAAAAAACAAAACCTGCAAAATATCCTATGAAATCCACAATTGCTAATAGTTTGATTCATTGGGATCATCCCCTGCTCCCTTGTTCTCTTTGACTTACAGTTTAGATAATAATGTTCCTGTAAATGGGAGATGTGTGTGCCAGAATCCTGGTACCTCCTTTACATAGCTGTCACAATTTCCATAACCTGGGCAGAAGAAGCAAGTGCCCATGCCAGCCTGGCATAACTAGTGAATTTGTTTGCTGCATTCCCAGCAAGAGCTACTCAGAGAGTCACTGTTGGCAAAACTTGGCAAGATGTTTTCTCCATAAAGTGTCAGGGATGGTATTTCTGGGCCCTGAGCAAAAACCTTTTTTGCCAGCATCCTATAATCTAAGCACAAGGAGAGGACATTACTGTCTTGGGCATATTGAGCTCTTACTGGTTATGAGCAATATTGGTAGAGTGTGTATTGCAAAGCAGAATAGCTTACTTTCTAGGTAATAAAGTAAGGATTTCAATTCAGCATTGTCATTTCCTATGTTCTTTATATGAGAGCTTATGGGGAATCTTTGACAGAGAAGAGATAAATATATTTTAAAAATCTATAGTAATAAATATGTACTGGCCATAGCAATAAACTTTCTCCATCCTTTAGCTTTTAAAAATGGTTGTGAATAACTCTATAAGAGGACTAGATTCCCAGCTGTCATCAAAAGCAACAAAAGAGGCATTTATGCATTTATCCTCTGAAGGCTGGTTCCCAAGGCTCCCTTCTGACATGACTACTGTGCCAGGAGCTTGCAGCTTTTGCTAACCTCAAGCTAGGGAATCCCCACTGAGGGAGGGCTGGTTTCACAGACTTAGGATACAGCCAAGGGACTCTTTCACTTATCATTAAGAAAGTATGTGTGTACATGTGTGTGCATGAGTAGGTGTGTGCGTACATGTGTATGCACATGCGTGCACATCCCTGCCAAAACCAGGACAGTATCCACCCCTTATTCTGTAGCATCTACATCATGCCCAAGTCCCATACTTTCCAATACATTTCCATTAATCACCACCCCTTTTCCTTTTTTAAAAATATCTATATATATATACACACACAGATATCATTCCCTTAGTCTATGGGACATCCTTCTAAAATGTTCAGTGAGTTCATTTAGTCCATGACTTCGGGCTCCATCTGTCATAATAATCTTCCAGGGCAGGAAAAATGGAGATGGTATGTGGTGTTGGATTGTTTCATGTTGAAGTCAGTTCTGGTACCATCATCACTGTGCTTTGCTTGGTTTCATCAAAGTTCATTCTTCGTTAATCTGGGTGATTCTTATTGTAATATCATT
>NW_008794860.1:26991-27194 GCF_000699145.1 Aptenodytes forsteri | reverse complement strand
GATGGGGGAGAGAATCAGAAGAGTAAAAGTGAGAAAACTCATGGTTATAATAATTGAAATAAAATAATAATAACAATAATAATTAGTAGTAATAATAATACACAAAGAGTGATTCACACTGTGCAATTGCTCACCACCCTCCGACCGATACCCAGCCAGTCCTCGATCAGCGGCCCCCCCCGGCCAGGTTTCCTCCCTTTCTT
>NW_008794860.1:20590-26956 GCF_000699145.1 Aptenodytes forsteri | reverse complement strand
TGACTAGTGTAAGCAACCACTTAGCAACAACTAAAACATCGGTGTGTTACCAACATTGTTCTCATCCTAAATCCAAAACACAGCACTGTACCAGCTACTAGGAAGGAAATTAACTCTATCCCTGCCAAAACCAGGACAACACTTTACACCAGTTTTGCATTTAGTTGTCATAAATGATGATGAAATACAAGGCCGTATATATTGATTCCTCATTCTTCAGTCCATTGAGGTTTACAGTACATTTGACAACTGGGTATTGATCTTCATATGGTGTTGGTCAATGTTATCTCTTAAAACACTAAAATCTTAGTCTCATCTAAACAGAAGTGGATATTTTCTTACTACCGCTCCTTTTTCCACATGGATTATTATATTATAAATGACAATCTATTAATTTAGTTTGGCTTTACTTGGAAGCATACATATACTTGAATTTTCAATAGGGTATTTGAAATGAAAATAATGTATTAAAGATCTCTGGTGAGACCTAATGGATTTATAAAAATAGAAAACTGTGAGTACAAACACATAAATATTTATAGTGAATTTTCTTATCCCTGTTTATATTTTATGTAGCATAATCTTTCTGTCATAGGATTAGGTTTGGTCTGCCTCTGGTTTATGTGACAGGAAATTAAGAGCAACTCATCAATCAACATAAGATACAGTATGCAATGAGTTAATATCAGCACTACAAATGTGAAAGTTTTTTAATGCATGACTAATGTATGTGCATGTCTTGTCCTTCTGAACTAAAAGGACCATTTGGGGCTGAAAATTAAATCCTAGCTGAATTGTTTTTCAATTAATAAGGGGAACAAAGCTTTTAAAACACTTTGTGATTCATAGATATATTTCATACAGTGCACACGGCAGTGGCTGGTCCTTCAGCCTGATTCTGCTTTCACCGACAGTGACGAAAATTAGGAGTAGTCAGTGAAGTCAGTGGAGCTACCTGGGGTACGATGAGAAAAAATGAGGAATTTATTGTCACAGCTGTGGAGCGAATATATAGCAGTGATGGATTATTTTTTTATGGACTATGACACAGCTTGAACGAAGAAGAAATAGTAGTGGCCTATAAGCAATTGATTTTTTTTTTCCCAGTGATGAATGCAGGTAGAGCCATTGTTTGCCACTGCTCTTATGCAGAGAAACAACTGGAAAAGTACAAAGGAATTGTACTGGATGTGAAGATCTTTTACAAAGATATTTTCAGTTTAGTGATTGGAATACAGTAGTTTGCCTTTTTATAAAGGAAAGTATATGTCTCTAAAACTGCTGACAAAAGTCTGCCTGATAGCAAACAAATTGGACAAATGTATGCCAGACTTCCTTCTTTATTTGCAGCTAGTAATCTTTGAGTAAATTCAGACTCATTCAGATGAAGATATTTTACTGTATGTCAGTTTGAACTATTGTCTCTTTCAATGACTAGTAACGTATTTCATTTTTTAGTTAATAAATTATGGATGACTTTGGGTTAAACAGATCAATCTAGACTTTGATTTCTGATGTTTCTTTCAAACTGCTGTTATCTCCCTTCAGCTTTACATTCATACAGGTTAGTACAATGGTTATATTTGGTTCATAGCGAACATTGCAAGTTACTATCTGGTGCTAGTAACATTTAATAATCCATTTAATTTATCTTCTCCTTGCTGTTCCTTGTCCTCTGCAAATTATCTAACACTTGGTTTTGATCCTTAGCAAAAAAAATGCCACTATATTTCTCTTCTAAAGGATCAGATAATGCAGAGTACAAACTGACAATTCTAACTGCTAAAAATGCAGAGGACCGAAGTTTCACTCAAGGATAAAATTTTAAGAGCCAACAGGACTTCAAAAAATTTAGGGAAAGGAAAGCAAAAGAAGGATGTTGAACTATTACTTTTGCTTGGTAAGAAGATTTAAAAAAAGCTACTAACAAGATGGGGAATTTAAAAATCAAAAACTCCTAAAGAAAATTACTTAGAATACTATTTTAAAGTACCCAAAGAAAAATTTCAAGGAGCAGAGTCCTAGGCTCAGAAAACGCCTAGTGAGATGAATCCAGACGTTGGCAAATGTAAAACATTATAACTATGGGACTATCAAGGTTTCACTTGAGGGAAAGGAAGCTACCAAGGGAATCCCCAGGGATAGATGGCTTTAGATTTTATTCAATGCCTTTGAAATCATTCAGAGGAAATACAGAAGCTATCTAAGAAGGAGAATAAATAAAGCTATTGTTGCAAGAGGCCAGGTGTTGTCTTTCTCCATGTGGGTGCATATGAACAAAGATATATAGTAGATCTATAGATCTATAGATCTATAGATATTATAGATTGAAATGGTCATAGAAAGGTGGACATTTCAAAACTCATGAAGAATTTTGTATACAGTTTTGAAATTATACCATGAAAATGACACTTACAGGATATTGCTGAAGGCAAAAATACAGCATACTTCAATTATCAATTGGAGATTGCTATGAATAACAATATCTTGAGTTATACTAGTAAAGCCAAAGAAGAACTATTACAAGGAAGACAACAACTCATGTCAGATTTTAAGCCAGTATCTGAACAGTAGCGAGTATGATAAAACTGACAGAGAGTGTAATACATAACAATTGCTTTTTGGCCTTTTTGTGAAGCAGCTGATGTTGCATATGGTAAGAGGTAGGATACTGGATGGCTTGGACTTTGTTTTGTTCAGTGTCAAAAATTACGTGCTGTAAAGTAAAAATAATGGAAATGACTCTCAAATAAAATGATACAAAGCCTGTATCTCAAAATTCTTTGGACAAAATTTCCCTTGTATAATTTGTCCGATTGTATTCAGTGTGGTAATTTATCCCAGGTGACAGTAGGCCTCAGAGCTTTAAGATAAGCTATAAAAAAAGAAGAGATTTCAGCAAAAGAAACGCTTAGAAGTAATCAGTCTTTAACTCCTGAATGAAAAACTACCATAAAGCTAATAAAATGTTTTTAAAATTAATGACAACATAAAGTGAAAATCTAGTTTTTGAGGGGAAGCAACATTTCATTCTGATTCTCAAGTTGAATCACATAAAGTTTCCTTGCAGGGAGCAGCTCCTGTGTTTCCTGCTGTTCGCTTGTAAAACTCACCTTCAGGTGATGCCATTGAGCTAGTACAGCTGGCTAATGTTTGTGTGGAAAATTGGAAAACTCAAATGCTTCAAGCTAAATATTAAGCTACTTTTTGAACAGCTAAAATTATTGGGTTTGGGAACAATAAAATTAGAAATATAAATGATGGAATGGTAGAAAGAAAGATGTGGGCATTTCTGTATCATTTGTTATTATGTTGCCTAAGCAGTAATGGTGAAAGAGACTTGTATATCTGGTGCTGTGACAGTCTAAGTTATTGCAAACTCTTTTACCATAGAGTGAAAAACTTATTCAAATAGGTAGAAAAAAAAATACTTAGTACCTATATTGTAGAAAACATTGTTGGGGTTTCTTCCATGATCAGTCTTGGGATAACCACCACCCACCAAAACCACGAAGAAATAGGATCTTATTCTCTGAACTACAGCAATAGAAGTTCTGTGAATACTGTAGCACATAGTTACAGTGTCTAATGAAAAAACAAAACAGGCAGACAAATTCCTCTGCTTTCTGGTAGCTCAAAAATGCCATACTTCAAATGTAACAAGAAATAGATATATGTAAAGAGGGAAATGAGCCTAAAAATCTAAAACCACTTTCAGTGAAGTTTTAAGACAAGATTTTTCATAGATCTCTGATGTCTTTATCGGGTCTTCCATATCTGCATTGCTTAGCAAAGAGTATTTGTGCTATATTCTTAGCATTTATCTAAAAGGCTAATATTTGTGATAAACTGGCAATTAGCTAATTGCCAAACTGCTTTGAGACAGATTGTCTCATCTGGAAGAAACCTACTTAAAGGTATTTGAATCAAAAATTTTTAATAAGTTCCAGAACTATTGCCATGTGGTATATTCTCACATGGTAGACTGGACATTTTCTCATCTTCTACTAAGACGAGAAGTAAATAATTTTCAGTTCAGAAGTCTTCAAAACATGTATTAACCTTTTATCTACTGTGTTCACACATATTCCCAATGCTCATCTGGTGGAATGTAAAGTTATCAGCCACAGTTTTGAAAAGGTACTTATGTTTTGTTATCCTTCTACCTTTAATGCAAATTTGACTACACATTTGTCACCTAGGGACCTTAATCTATGTAGGGCTTAATGTAGACTTTATGCAAAGAAGAATCTAGTCATGTGTTTCAGACTGGGCATTGAAAACTATGTTATGCTTCACAATATTTAGACATTCTAATCATGTCCTATGTGGGTGGGGGTTTTTTTTAATAACATAAGAAGCTTTAAAATATGTAGTGTTCAAAGCATATTGATTGTTTACAAAATATTTTAGGACAGTTGGACAGGTAAAAAGGAGTTCCCCTGGGAAAAAAAAAAAAATTCTGACTTGTCTATTGCCAGTAGGTTATTCACAATAATAAGTTGCTGATACTTTTAGGAATAATGGTGTATACAATAAAGACATCATAGCAAATGAACAAAAAACCTGGTCTATCAGAAAGAAATGACGATCTCAGGAAACAAAATGTTTCCTACAAACATGGCTAGAGAAATAAATTACTGCAGGAAGAACTACGGTGTGGATTTATAGCAGATTTCATTATTCCACAGTAACTACCTGACTATGAGGAAAGTTGACTCAGTGATCTGATACAGGCTGCAAGCTAAGAGCCTGCACTTCTTTGCCTGGTGGTGACTCATTAATTTATTCACTTAATAAATATTTTTCAAAGTCTAATTATATAGCACCTCATCAACTAGCCAATTAAATTCAATAATCTTGATTGGCAAAAACATTTAGGAGTCCAAACCCAATTATGAGGTTGGAAATAGATTTTCTGGGCTTCAGTGGAGGCCTTAGTAAACTCAAATGAATAAAGCAGTCAAAATCCGATCTACTATAGGTAGCAGTGTTTAAACCTCAAAATCTTAGTGAATTTAACAAAGTTCAGTGTTTATCTTCTTGATTTCATTTGATGTGACCAGTATGCAAAGCTTCCAAATTTGTCATGAGCACTGTTAACTTTACAGGGCAAAATTGCTTGTGCAGCAGTCTTGGACTTCTAACACTCTTGGTATATTCAAGCACAGATACACTTTATAAGTAATATTTAATAAGAAAAGTGGAGGGGGTTTTTTCCTCCTTTTTGTCTTGAGATACTGATCTGACTTATTCTGAGATTTTAATACCATTTTTGTTACAATCTCTTTATGGTATTGCTTTGTTCCACTTTCAAACTCCAGAAACATTTCTAATATGGCCCTCTCTAATAGAGGACAGGGAAGGCTTTGCTGTAGATGTTGGACTGCAGGCTATTTCACAGAGAGACCTGGCATTGCATCAGTGTGTGTCCAAGCCCCAGCCTGAGGTACCTACATAACCAATGCATGTGGAAATAGGAGAGTCCCATGAGCAGGCATCCTGAGACAGGAATCATCAAAGCCAGATGCTAGGAAATACAAATGGGAACAATGTTTTGCACCCCCTGAATACTTAACTTTACATGATTAGATGGTAGGGAGGCATCTGTTCAAAGTTCACAAATTTCCCCTTGGAAATCTAAGTTTTTCCTTTTGACAGCCCTGCCAAGACAGGTCTCTTTTTTCCCTTAAAATATGGCTGGAAGAGATGGTGCCATCTTGTATTTTCATACATAGTTTCCATTAAGTAGTTACACTAAAAATCTTGCAAGGGCAAGAACTGAACATAGCTGATATGTGGAGACAAGACTTTAATGTTAGTGTAATTTAAGTCTTAACAGTCTAATCAAAATACAAGTTACGATTAGTCTAGAGTCATGCTAACGCTAGGACTTACAGTGCTCATCCTCCTTCTGCATAAGGTAGGGGCAAGGGGAGCTGGACCATCAGAGATGTGAGGGGTTTACTAGGACGAGTATCATGTTGGTGAGGGTTTCTTCCTTCATGGTCCTTTTGAGGGCCTTTTTATATTTTCTAATGCAGTCTCGTTACTTGGTCTTTCTTCATTGGTTCCCAATTCATAAAACCATAGAATCACAGAATAGTTTGGGTTGGAAGGGACCTCTAAAGGTCATCTAGTCCAACCCCCCTGCTGTGGGCAGGGACATCTTCAACTAGATCAGGTCGCTCAGAGCCCCATCCAACCTGACCTGGAATGTTGCCAGGGATGGGGCAGCCACCACCTCTCTGGGAAACCTGTGCCAGTGTTTCACCACCCTCAGCGTAAAAAATGTCCTCCTTATATCTGGTCTAAATCTACCCCCCTTTAGTTTAAAGCCATCCCCCCTTGTCCTGTCGCAACAGG
>NW_008794860.1:2873-20176 GCF_000699145.1 Aptenodytes forsteri | reverse complement strand
CTTTCACCAGTTTATGTACTGAGCATGACGTCCCATGGTATGGAATGTCCCTTTGGCCAGTTTGGCTGTGCCCCCTCCCAGCTTCTTGTGCACCTCCAGCCTTCTCAGTCGGTAGAGCATGGGAAGCTGAAAAGTCCTTGGCTGGTGTAAGCATTACCTAGCAACAACTAAAACATCAGTGCGTTATCAACTTTGTTCTCATCCTAAATCCAAAACACTGTACCAGCTACTAAAAAAGAAATTAACTCTATCCCTGCCGAAACCAGGACACAGGTCCATGTCTGTCTTATGCTGAGGACTCCAGAGCTGGACGCAGTACTCAATTCCACCTTATCCAGTTTTTCTGTTCTCTTTGTTATCCTTGAAAACCATTTCACCTGACTGAGTGACCAGCCACTGACCACCATGATTTGTGATTACAGTGCCAGCCCTCTGCTCTTCACCTCTACCTGTACTTCTCTACATTACACTTTTATTTTAACTCATAGACTGTTCACCCTATGCAGAACAACTATGTTATCACTATTAATTAGGAATAGGTGCTATACCATACAGCTGCACACAGCTGAACTGAAGCTAATATGTATTTAGGCAATAGTCAGCTAACTGCTAAATGTTTGTTAAAACAAGCTAAAATCAACTCAGGCCAAGACAAGTCCAGGCAAGTCCAGAGGCCTACACTGTTAGGTCAATAAAAAGCCGTTGGTCTTTTCTTAGTGATGGTAGAATCATGTTTATTAGTGTATAAATTGGATACTTCCGAATTATCTATACCTATTTTTGGATATGGGTATTTGTTTCATGGCTCAGGTTCACTGCTTTCGAAAAAGGTGTTGAGCCATTCTCAGCAGAAGGACACTTCTGCTGGGTTGCCCTCCGAGTTTGTCCCCATTGTGTTGGGAGTGAGCGGGCTGGCTTGCACAGAGCAGGAGACCATGGGACCAGCGCCAACGGAAGAACTACACAGAGGATGGAGAAATAGCGAAATAGAGTGACAAATGCGATGGTGGATGCTGCCTTCTCTGGAGAGATGCTGACAACCAGTACTTTAGGAAAACGTGATTTCAAGAGAAAATCCAGGCTATGATTTAGGACACTCAGGTATGTACTTTTGTTAGGAGATGATGGGTCTTTACAGTAACACTGGAACAACCCACACACAAATTTCATGTAATATATATGTATTTGTAGACTTTCAATAATCACAACAAAGTGCTTTGTAGCAACAACCTGGTAATGAATAATGCAATTATAAATAATCAGAACAGCCAAAGCAGTAGTTCACCTCAAGAGCCTGCCAAAATTTGCTCTTTATGGTTAATGAGTGGAAGAATATTAACTAGAAAGCTGATGCTAGGATATGTTCCTAGTCACTTTTTGCCTCCTTGGCTAGAAACAAACATTCATTTGAGAACATGCTCATGTACAAATTACATCGTGAGAGTTAATCAACGAACCTGTATCTAAGTTAAAGGAAGTATAATTCTCCGTTCAGCTGATTCTTAACTTGAGAGGGGTCTGCCCCAGTTGTAGTTTTAAAATGAGAAACTGGGATATCCCCTTTAAAAGATAAATCTGTCTGCTAAACTAAAAAAAAACCAACCAAATGAACAAAAAGCCCTGTTTAGTTGCTAGTAGAGGTAAATTCCTTTTAAGCCTTCAGTTAGTATACAAGAGAAACTTCTATCTTCTTCATTGAGAAAATACCAGAGCTCCTGTAGTTTTGATCAACACCTCTGCTGAGTCTTGGATTGTTTGTTCAGCTTGGATTACATTTAGGTATTCTGTCTTCATTTATATGATTTTATTTCCTTTGTCAGACTTAATGTAGTTTTAAAAACAAGACCACAGGTGAAAAGAGAAGGAGAAACTGTGTTATTAGACATGGACAGAATGTCTGACATGACATTTTCTCTCTCTCTAGCTCCCTCTTCCTTTTTCTTTGAAGTATCATTGTAAAGCAGCATGTTTCTGACTGTTAGCACATAAATGCTGAAGAAATGCAGCACCTCCTACCATTCCTGTCAGTCCGACTCAATGAGAACTCCAGGGTTATAAGGCCAGATGGGTTGACTGTGTTCATCTACCTGGGCATTCTGCCATACATGGGGCGTAGATTTTCTGATTTTTGCACGTAACCGAGAGTACTTCTAGTTAAGCATCTCTTGTCAGTCATGCATACTGAACAAATGCATGGTTTACCAGGCACAGAACAAATTTATATCAAAGAAATAAGTGCAGCAGAAATTTTCTCCAACAAATTTCTGTTTGATGATAGAAAACTTTCGCTAAAGCCAGATTTTAGTCTGCATATACAGGATATCATCTCGACAATAATAAGTAAAGGTCTATCCATGCTTAGATGGCTTTTGTGAAGATAGCTTACCCAAACCCCATAGGGATGTTGTAGTCTGGAGTCATAGAGGCTTAGCTGGCACGATCTGAGGGGTAAGGCTGGGCAGTAGGTTTCAACCGAGGGCAGAGCAAGGCTGAAACACATATCTGAGTCAATAGCAAAACATACCAATAGCCCTACTAAAATCATAGAATCACAGAATAATTTGTGTTGGAAGGGACCTCTGGATGTCATCTGACCAAACCCCCACTCAAATATGGGCCAGCTTCAGCCTTACAGCAGGTTGCTCAAACCCTTGTCTAGTCAGATTTTGAGTATCTTCAAGGATGGGGATCCCAGAACTTCTCTGGGAAATCTCTTCCTTTGAACACCTTCATTGTGAGAACTGGAAATTCTGGTTTTGGAACTTGCGTCTATTTGGCCTCTTCCTTTTACTCTGCACCACCAGAAGAATCTGTCTCCATCTTCTTTATACCCTCCCATTATGTAGTTGAAGAGAGCAATAACATCCCCCTTAGCCTTCCCTTCTGTTGCTGCCTTCTGTCTTGTGTGAGGGCTGTGAAGGATGTAGTTCTCTCAATTTAAATTGAACTTTGTGAACCAGGTAAGGCTTTGGCCCAATATATTTAGCCTCAGGTAGGCAAAGCAATTATTCCTCAAAGAGTTAATATCCTTCTGATACTGCATTTTGAGTAGCAATTCAAAAAGAGTAAGGAACCTTATTTGGAGTCATTTACGCCAGTAATAGCCTTTTTCAATCTTAGTTATGGTGTCACTAGTATAATATTATAATAAGAAGATTTCTTTCCTCTGCCTTAAGGTAAAACTAACTGCAGAGACAGAAGATGCTCATTGTAGGTTAGACTCAGCTGGTTATATGCCCTCTTAGCAGGGGGAAAAACAAGCTGTGACATTGCTCCATTATGTATTCTGTAGATTATCATCTCCCCTCCACCTCAGCCCATCCTCTCCTGGGACACTCGATGCAGAAACTATTCTTGAAAACCAACGAGTGTCAGGATTGAAATTGTTCCTGTCTTCAGTGGGTAGCACATGAGGAATTGGTCACACAAGGAGTAGGGATAATCTAATTGCATGGAAATATCCCCCTTCTTCTTAGATATACAAACACACAATGCCAAGGGCTGAATTTTTAGCCTCAGTGCCTCTGAAGATGGGGGCACAAAGTAAGGCTGATTGCATTGTCAGTCTGCTAGCCACAGGAAAAAAAGGAGCAGCCACCTTTCAGGTACTATTTCCCCAGTCTGCTGCACCTATGTGAGCTAATGGAGGAAGGCTAGAGGAGGCAGAAAGAAAAGGCCACGTGGCTCTGACCCCCAACACTCTCCTCATAGCAGCTGGGCTGTCAGGAGGGCATATAAGTACACCTGGTGCATGCCTGGCTCTGGCTGCTCCCATGGCAAGGAGGAAGCAGGGGACTGAAATGTGACTTTCTGGGTCACAGTGGACACCCGAACCTGCCCCTGAGCTATGCAATTACACGTTTTCCTTATTCAGGGCTCATGCTGACTATGTGATCTAAATAAATTTCAAAGCTTCTATTCATGTAACTGTGATTAGTTAAGGTGGCACAATGTCTGTTTTTATACAACTGCAGTGCACTCTCTGTGTATGCAGCATCTAGTGAAATGCTGAAAAGAAAATTCTGAAATAATACTTTCTTCAACCGAAATTTGGTTTTTCAGTTATAAATGAGGGGTATTTTTGAAAGAGTTTTAACTGGATATTTTTCCCTCCTGGGAGACGTGTGCAAAGCTCTCTACCCCATAGATAAAGCAATGACAAAGCTAAATTTGATGCATTAAATGTCATACTTCTAAATTTTCTGGTGGGCATACATTGTAACGGTGTTTACAACATGAATCAGCGTAATTGTTCCTGACAGGTTTCTTGTATCATTTTATCTTTCCTCCAACAGAGACAGCTCTTTACTTCTTTTCTTTGAAAAGTTGAGTATCTCTTACGCAGCATAAGGCTTCATAACTGAATTTAATGTTTTTATAAACTCCAACAGAAATACCTTTTATTGTCTTTGTTCCTGATGGGATTATTATGCAGGATGAACATTTTTGATCTTAGTATAGCTCCTCCAAACCATAAATATATTAATGCAAAACATCCAACATCAGACAATTATAAATGTACAAATGTCAGAAAATTTGAAGATATTGTTCCCACACAGATTGTAATTTCTTTTTGCTGGGTATATGCAGTACTTAGTATTTCTCAGTAATGCTTTACCGTACTTAATTTTTGTTTCATAGCCACCTTACACATGATTTATGATTACTGCAAGAGTTGTTAATTCAGGTTCTCCAGCTGTTATATGTTCACACTGTGAATTTTTCCAATGTGTTGTATATGGAAAGGTGTTGTGGGTCCTTATTTGGGAGGGAAGGAAGAATCAGAGCAAAGTAAGGAAAGGAGGGAAGATAATTAGATAGATAACAGCGTACATTCCTGAGAGATACTACATAATTGTGTCAGAAGCCTATCCCTGAATCGATGCTTCTTTCAGGCCTTGTACTGTAACTCAGTCAACATCTGATTTGGATGTATTTGTATTGTGACTTTGCAAAAATGCACATTATGATGAGATAGTGTAGTGAGAAGCAGAAGCACTTGTAGCCACTGAAGTCTCTCCTTGCCACTGCTTGCATGCAGCTGTTGTGTGGAAAGACTGACAATTCTTGAACTCAAGATGAAAGCACTAGAGGGAAAAGAAAAACAACTACATTTATTCAATGGATATATTTGTTCTAGATCTGATTTAGAGTCATTCTGCCAGGGCAAAGTTAAAAACTGAAAGTGAGGGAGATTGAGAAGAAATAGTATCATCCTGAGTCCTTTTTGGAAATAGGCCAACTAAAGCACATACTGAAGTATGTCAGCCTGGTCTATCACAGTGACTCCCACATACTATGGAAATGCAAACAACGGTGCTGCAGAATCAGAATGGGATAAACATTATTAAATTATTAAAAATAACAAAAATTAATGAAGATCTTAATGAAGAAAATGAAAAAATATCAGAAAGCAAGAAGTTTTGCATGGGTTTAGAAAAAAGAAGCAACAAAGTATGAACATAAAAAATAATTATGTTATTAGTGTGATTTATACAGAACTTTGGTTCAGTATTTTTTAGCAGTGGTCAAATTATCACTATTCCATAGAGAGGGATATATTTGTGAGCAGTCATTGGAAGCCTTCATAGCCTTCACAGAATCAGAGTAACATAATCTGTCCAGCAGGGCTCAATAAAGACACAGCAAAGTTTATTTATCGTTTTCTACTCATTATTAATAATTTCCTACTGTTTTGAAAAGCAGTATGACGTTACATTTTACCTATCTTTGGATCACTGAAACACATCATCTCTAGGTGCCTATCATGGACCAGGCCTTGGCATCGAGCAACATATTCAGAAGGTTGATATTACATGAAGTGAATAAGGGCTGGCCAAGTTCTTTATCTGTAAAACGGGGATAATATCTGGTCTCTGTCGCAAAAACAAGCACAATGAAGTGTATTTTCTAGATGCTGAGATACAGTGATACTAGAAGCTACTTGAATGCTAAGAAAAAGGAATCTGAACATTATAAAAGAAGTGATAATTAGTAGAAAATATACTTTTTCTCATTTCCTCTTTTTTTTGATTTGTCAAATCACGACCAAGGGCTTTTTGTTTATGGAGAGAATAAAATCAATATGTCATCAGTCTCATTTGTGGAGCAGGCAGCAGCCAGTGGAGCAGACAGCAGCCAGTTTACCTCATAAACTGACACCTCTTTTCTGCTTTTTGAACTATTCATTATGCTATGAGAGTTCACATTTTTATTAGGAAAAAAACAAAAATTAATTGATAAAGTGATGGCAGCTACATGTAAAAGGTCAAAACCACCAACTGCTGATGATTCCACTTCAATATCTGTCAAGTATAATTTTCCAAAGCATGGAAAAGGCAACTTGCTCAATAACCCTCTACCTCCTCTTTGGAAATATATTTCATAAATGACACGCAAAACTATAGACAGAGGAGAATACAGGGACATCCTATTTTGGTGTTTCTTTGCAGTCAGTATTCAGCTTTCTGGCTTCTCTTGCACTTTCAAAAAGTACAACTGCTGATAATACTAAAATGTCATCATTATGTGGTAAACCCTTTCACTAGTGCTGTGCGTTAGCAAATGAACAGCAATGGGTTTACTTCTCATTTCCTTTCTTTTTCCAACCTTTCCTTCTGATTCTCACTGTACTCTAGCATAGAGCTTGATCTCTTTTAGCTTCATATGACTGCAGAGATGTCCAAGGGAGTCCTGGCAAAATTTTGAGAAGAAGGTGGCAACAACAAAGCCCAGATACAAAATGACTGAGGACCATTGCACAGTGCTCTGATTTTTCTACTCTGTAGAAGAGCATTCAGTCCCCAAAATGGAATTAATTTACAAATGGCAGAATTGCTGAAAGGAGTTCATGTGGGAGTGTGACGTAGTCATGACTATTCTTTGCCTCTAGTAAGAGGAAGAGCTACTAACAAAATATCCAGGTGATCATTTCAGCTAGTATTATTCAAAACCTTTGGTTTTAAGCTTCCGACTTTTCAGATAGAGAATTACTGGTTTGCATAGCTAGCTGAAAAGTGATTCATTAAACATAATTAGAAATGACTCAAGACAATGTGGGCTATGCCTATACTACATGTTATGCTTTGATCGTGAGCCTTGCCTTTTGGGCTTCTCGAACTGCTGTTTCCAGGACCAAATTACTATTTTTGGCACATTGCATGTGGGTTTCCTGACTTCTCAAGAAACATTCCAAAAATGGGTCTTCGTCAACAACTTTAATGGTTTAATAGTGTGACAATTTTAGAACAGAACTAACAGCAGAACTACCCAAGGGCAGACTGTACTGCCAAAATGGAAGTAGTATGTTCATTTGAGTATTATTTGTTGGTATCGTCTTAGCGCTTGAGAACTGTAGTAAGAGAAAATTACTTACACATGGAAGTACAAAAGAAAGAGACCATCATTACATAAAGCAATTGCATCTACCTATTAAGCAGGACAGCAAAAAGAGAGCAAAAGATGGGAGAATTCAGTCATATAGGGAGACATGGAAAGTATTCTTAGCATTGTAGCAGTCTAATCATTGTCAAGACTTCTTGCAGGTGTTATGGAAAAGCAGTATTTGAGGGAAGATAATGAGGTGACTAAGCAAATGCTCACAGGGAGCCTCTGCTCAGCCTGCAGAACCACAAAGGAGAAAGCAGAGTTGAATGCTGGAATATCTAGTAAGTGGGCATGAGATTAGCATCATTGATCATCAGCATCTCTAAAATAAATGATAATATGGTGGAGGTAGGTCAGAAAGGGCCTTGAAAGTGGGCAGAAATATTTAAATTTGATGCAATGAGGAAAGAAGAGCAGGGTAAAGGAAGAGAAAGGAAGGGACATTATCACAGGAACAGTGGGCTGAGACATTCATTGAGTAACATTATGGATGGATATGAGTGACAAAAAATTACGTCTGTCAGAAATGAATAAAATAATGTTGAAATAGCTGCGAAAAAGGATGGAAGCTATGGTGAGTTTAGACTGCAGGATGGATACAATATACTAAATATTAAGGAATTTAAACTGCAAAGATAGGATTGTACATTAACATGTTTAATGTGATAACTTATTAGTTCTGATGTGTAGGTTAAGAGCCTGCCTTCAAAATAAAATGTAGTGTTTATGTTATTACAGTATTTAAGAAAGTAAATAGGCAGTTCAGGAAGGAAAATTATTCATGTTGATCCTGAGCTCATGAGGAAACAGTAGAAAGGCAGAGGACAAGTTTCAGTCTGTAAAAGAGACAGACTGGAATAGCAAATGTATAGGTTATACATATCAATAAAGATGGCAAAATATCTGGCAAAGTAGAGACAGAATACAGTTTTAAAGGTCTGAGTAGAGATTTTAGCTGATACAGACAGGTAGGTGGGAAAGCAGACGAAATGATCTGAGAGGGACCTGGCAGAGAAGTATGCTTAACGGGGTTATAAGCAATGGATTCAGAGAGCCTAGAGAGAAAGGAGAGTTGAGTAGTAGTTGTAAAGGCAAATGGAACTAGGACTGGTACAAATTCAAGCTCTGATTGGGAGGAAAGGATGATAACTAGTAAGTGTGTTAGAGTATATGCCTGTATATGCGTATTTATAAGCTTAGAAAATAAAGGCTATATTCCAAAGGGAAGCACTATTACTTTTTTTTTTTTCACTGTAGCCACAAAGCCAGTTTATTTTTATAGGAAGTATGTGGGGTTTTTTTAGAATTTAGCAATTCCTTGAGAGTAAAAAGGGCATAACACTGGCTTAATTTATGAAGGGTCTGTATTAAGTTCTATTAAAAGCTTTGTTCCACTAATTATACAGGTAACTGCTAATATAACTGGTTTATATTACATTTAGAGTATAATATGCAAGAGGACGGATGTTGCTTTTCTAAACCTCCTTTGTTGCAGAAAAAGATAATGAGAGCTATATAAAGTCCTGAAATCATAGCCAATTTATCAGGCCCACTATGTGAGCTAATGCAAGACTAGAGACTTACTGCATTGACTGCTGATCATTTTATACCACTTTTAATGCCTTGAAATGAAAAGAGAGAAATTAATGGGGAAATAAAGACAGAAAATGGAACATAAATAATGTATTTTTTAACATTTTGAATCTTACCCTATTATTAGTCTTTTTATATGGGAAAAAAATCCAATCAAATCAGACAAGTATTCAGATTTTCTGCTTTATCCCATATACAGGGTTTATAGAGGATACTCAAAGAAGTGTTGCAAAATAATATATTTTTGATAAGGATCTAAGTGAACAATGAATGGGAACTAATACAAATATGGCTTCCCTAGCTATGATGCTTCGTAATACCATTATTATTTGTTGTTTATACTACAATAGTAATATTTTGTCAGCATTTCTTTCATAATACTATTATAAGAAGTCTAAAATTTGCTTATGAGGCCTTGCTTTAGTCTATGAATTGACTTCTAAAATATAAGCTAAATCATCTCAGCTTAAGTAAAGGAAGGAGGAGAAATATAGCAAGGAGCAATGGTAATCATTTCAGGCACATTTGTGTTCCAATAACATAAAACTTAATTTGATTCCTAGTCTGAACTGTTGCATATAGGCCTAAAAATCAAAGGTGTCTGGATATCTGTTTGTTTAGGATGACGTCAGAGGACTTGACCCAGTGGGAAATGGGAGGCCATGAGGAAGCACCTGGGGAACAGAGTGATGGGAGAGGCTGTCATGCTTTCACCTGGTGAAAACGTTGTGACTGTAGTCCCATCCCAAGTGTCCGTGCCTGAATACAGGCAGCATGGGGAACAAATAAGCAGGATTAGATGTCCCTGCACAGCCACCAAACTGGGATCTTGTGTGGGACTACAGAAGGGAGTGGGATGACTCACAGGATGGGAGTGCTGCAGGGGATGGAGGAGGTGGACACAGGCTCTTCAGGAAGGATGGGATGGGAAGGTAAGGAGCAGGAGCTGCGCTCTGTGCAAAGGGACAGCTGCAGTGTGCAAGAAGTTGCCTAGGGGGCAAGCTGGCCCAGAGCATGGGGTCAGGAGCAGAGGACAGATGAGCAGGGGTGGTGTGGTGGTACACCTGCTACACGCTGGCTGGTCAAGAAGTGGAAGCAGAGGAAACCTTCAGACAGGTGGAGGAAGCCTCAAAACTGCAGGCTCTGGTGCTCACAGGGGACTTGAGCTGCCCTGATATCTGGCCAAAAGGCAGTAGGGCAGAGTGCAAGCAATGCAGGAGATTTCTGGAGAGCATCCAGACGATTTCTTGAAACAGGTGATGGAGATAACTAGGGTAGACCTGTTGGACCCGCAGTTAGAAGCAAGGAAGAGCAGGGCTGGAGATGTGCAGGGCAGTGGCAGCCTTGTCAGCAGCAACTATGTGATTCTGAAGTTAAAGACAGAGAAGTAAGCAAGACATAGCAGAGTCACAGCCCTGGTCTTAAGGACAGCAGATTGCAGCTTATTTAGGGATCTTCTTGGCATGATCCAACAGACTTCTATCCTGGAGAGGAAGGGGTCCAGGAAGCTAGTTGATCTTCCAGGACAGTTTCCTTAAAGCACCAAGATGATCCATTCTGATGTGCAGCAAATCAAGCAAGCATGGCAAAAAGTCAGCATGAATGAATGGAGAACTCCTGACTGACCTCAAATGCAAAAAGGAGGTCCACTGAAAATGGAAGCTGGGACAGGCTACCTGCAGGATTACAGAAACATGGCTCAAGCATGCAGCTATGGAGTGGAATGAAAGCCAAAAAGGGGTGTGAAGGGCTTCTAAAAGCATATTGGCAGCAAAAGGAGGAGTAAAACCCTGTGAGTCCACTGCTCAGTGGGCAGTGAAAGTAGTGGCCAAGGACGCAAAAGTCTCAATGCCTTTTTATCTTGATTTTTCCTGGCAAGATCTGCCCTCAGGCCTTCCAAATCACTGAACTTAATGGCAGAATTGGAGTGAAGGACTGAGTCAGAGATCTTCTAAGCCAATTTGATTTATACAGACCCATGGGACCAGATGGCATCCATCCAAGGGTGCTGAGGGAACCAGCTGGCATCATTTAAGGCTGTTCTCTATGGTCTTTGAAAGACTTGTTCAAGAGGAGTTTCATGATGACTGGGAAAAGGAGAAATTCATGCCCATCTTCAAGCAGGGGAAGAAGGAGGATTTGGGGAAGTACAGACTGGTCAGCTTTGGCTCAGTCTACAGGAGGATTATGGAGCAAATCCATTTCTACATGTATGAAAGACAAGGAGGTAATTTGGAATAGCCAGCATGGATTTACCAGGGTAAGACTGTGCCTGACCAATTTGATGGCTTTCTACGATCAAAATACTGGCTCCGTGAAGAAGGGAAAAAACAGTAGATGTTGTTTAGTTTGACTTTAGCAAGGCTTTTGACGTTATCTCCTATGCTGTCGACAGCTGAGATACAGTTTGGGTGTGTGAGTGATAAGGTGGGTGTAATATTGGCTGCATCATCATGCTGAAAGTGTTGTGATTAGCTGTACAAAACCCAGTTTGCAGCCAAGTGTTGGTGGTGTGCCTTAGGGATCAATAAGGGAATGAATAATCTCTATCAACTCTATTAATGACTTGAACACTGACAAAGTGCATGCCTCAGCAGGTTTGCAGATGATACCAAACTGGGGGAAATGACTGATATGCTGGACATAAATAAAGTTCAACAAACACAAATGCAGGTGTTGCACCTGGGACAGAATAACCTCAACAGTAAGCCCTGGAGGCTGATGCGATAGAAAGCAGCTTTGCAGAAAAGGACTTGAGGTCCTGATGAGTTGAACATGAGTCAGCAATGCACTGGGTTTGTTCAGCCTTAAGAGGAGGAGGCTCCAGGGGGATCTTATTGCAGTCTTCAACTGCCTGATGGGGGGGTGTAGAAGGAGCCAGACTCTTCATGGTGCTCAGCAAAAGGAGAGGAGGCAGTGTTCAAAAGTTGCAGCAATGGAGTTTATGGTTCGATATTAGGAAAAAATCTTCACGGTGAAAGTGGTGAAGCACTAAAATAGGTTGCATAGAGAGTTTCTAGAATCTCCCAACAAAATTCAGATGTTCAGAGTTCAAATGGACATACCTTGAGCAACATGCTGTAATTGGCCCTGCTTTGAGCAGAAGAGGAAATCAGATGGCCTCCAGAGGTTCCTTCCAGACAAAATTATTCTATGATTCTGTGACTGTGACAACAACAAATTCGCACAAAATTCTTCATAAGAATACCACAGATGAGCTAAAGGCCAAGGACCCATGTGAACTCCATTCATAAGCAAATATCTAGCTTTAACTTCATCAGTACTTCTGAATGTTGATGAATGGAGGCATGGAGCACAGACAAGGATCTGGGATGCCCTAGGAGATGGAGGTTGAAGACATTTTTTTTATGTAATTCCCCCAAAGGGGGGAGCTTCCCACGAGGAAAAATGTATGGCTGATTTTGGTCAGCATGAAAGACCAGGTCTGCAAAAGCACTTAAATGCATAATTTCCATTGTTTTCCTTAGGATTTTCTGACACTTTGTGGTTCTGGTCTTTACATTCTAGGAGGTCCTTTTGAGAAATAAATATTATTTATTCCCTAGTGGGTCTTGTTGCCTATAATTACATCACTTATATTTTCATAGAATCATAGAATCATAGGATGGTTTGGGTTGGAAGGCACCTTTAAAGATCATCTAGTCCAAACCCCCTGCCATGGGAAGGACATCTTTCACTAGACCAGGTTGCTCAAAGCCCCATCCAGCCTGACCTTGAACACTTGAAATCATGGGGCATCCACAACTTCTCTAGGCAACCTGTTCCAGTGTCTCACCACCCTCAGCATAAATAATTTCTTCCTTGTATCCAGTCTAAATCTACCCTCTTTCAGTTTTAAACCATTGCCCTTTGTCCTGCCACTACAGGCCCTGGTAAAAAGTCTCTATGTTTCTAATAAGCCCTGTTTATATATTGAAAGGCCATAATAAGGTCTCCCTGGAGTCTTCTCTTGTCCAGGCTTAACAACCCCAACTCTTCAGCCCTCTTGACCATTTTTTTGGCCCTCCTCTGGACCCACTCTAACAGGTCCGTGTCTTTCTTGTACTGGGGATCTCAGAGCTGGACACAGTACTCCAGGTGAGGTCTCAGGAGGGCAGAGAGTAGAGGGGGAAAATCGCCTCTCTTGACCTGCTGGCCACGCTTCTTTTTATGCAGCCCAGGATACAGTTGGCCTTCTGGGCTGCAAACACACACTGCCGGCTCATGTCCAATTTTTCATCCACCAGTACCCCCAAGTCCTTCTCCGCAGGGCTGCTCTCAATCCATTGATCCCCAAATCTGTATTGATACTGGGATTACCCTGACCATGTGCCAGGATTGCACTTGGGGCCTTGTTGAACTTCATGAGGTTTACATGGGCCCACTTCTCAAGCCTGTCAAGGTCCCTCTGGATGGCATCCTATCCCTCTAGCAGATCAACTGCACCACTCAGCTTGGTGTCATCTGCAAACTTGCTGAGGATGTGCTCGATCTCACTGCCTATGTCATTAGTGAAGATAATAGTATTGGTCCCAGTACGACCCTTGAAGGACACCACTCATTACTGGTTTCCATTTGGACATTGAGTCATTGACTGTAAATCTTTGGATGCAGCCATCCGGCCAATTCCTTATCCATCTAACAGTTCATCTATCAAATCCATATCTTTCCAATTTGGAGATAAGAATGTTGTGGGGGACTGTGTCAAAGGCCTTACAGAAGTCCACGTAATTTTTACCTTTTTGAGCACTTAGAATTTGGGAGACAGAGAAGGGGACACATTAAGTACTGGTAATGAGATTGTGTATTATAAGCATTACTGTTTTCATTCCTCTTCTTCTCCAGAGAACTGTGTTAGAAAGACTGGAGTAGTTTGTATTAAACCCATTATAATATATTCCTGTGTTTTAATTAACCTCTTAATTTACAAATGTGCGCATTTTCCTTTTTAAGTCTCTTTTAAATAATTGTTGTCACATTTTACTCTCCTTTCCATGCCTTTTGTTGTTTTTTCTTAAAACATGAATGGATGAGTAAACTATTTGGCAATAGTAGGTTTATTTTGAGCCTGTATGAAATCTTAACAGTTTCAGTCCCTAAATAAGATAGAGTTCTGTGGTCTGGACAAGGGGCAGAAATATTGAAGTCTGTATACGCTAATAAGAGGGGAAAAAATGGGATTTCCTCATCTTTAATGTTTACAGTAGGTATCATAATGGTTTCTTAAAAAGCAATATTGATGACCTGACAGGCATGTGGAAGTATTTCTCATGCATGAGTCGCGCCTTTCCCTACCCCCACCAAAAATGCTGTCTAAATGGATTTTTTTATCCATTTGTCATTATTACTAAACATTTTAAAAAGTGGCAGATTACTGTATGTAACTTATGATGTTCACTGATTCATTGGAAACTACTGTTCAGCTTTCTGAGCTCCATATTTCATCAGAGGTTTTTTACTTATTAGAGTTTTTTCAAACAGCACTGAGACAAGTCCTCATGAGATAATCATACCTCTGGAGAACTAAATTTACTTGGCTACCACTCTTGATTCAAGGTGCTGTAGGATACGATTATCTCATGAGATTTCATGCTCAGTTATGTTAAATAGCTTATGCATTTCCTAACATTTTTTAACGGTTTTGTATTTCTTCGTAAACTTACAACGAATAAATAGTTAGTGCTTTAAAAAGAAGATTGTTGGTGTTCTTGTAAATAGGGCTAACCATGATAAATAAAGCTCTTTTGATTTGGAACATGGGTTATATGAAAAACCTAAAGCTACATAGGGGTGCACAAGACTTCTAACCATGTCCATTCTTGTGGCTTCTCTTCAAGAAAGAGGGATTCTGAGAAGATCTGCTAGGATGATCATCATTATGCACAGCCTATGTCAGGAGAGTAAAAAGGCTCTTTTGTAAATGAAAAGTGATCGTTTTTCATAAATATATTAGAAGAGTAAAAGTAATGGAGGAAGTGGAACTTTTAAGCTAAAGGATGGACAGTGTTGACTCAAACGCAAAGCAGTGTAGAAATGGCAAAAAAAAGTTAGTGAATTTATATTGGAAATCAGAAGATTATTAAGCAAAAGCAGAAGAAGGTTGTGGAACAGCCACCAAGTGAGCTTGTGAAGTACTTTTAAAAGGGAAATCGATGATTCTTGTCTTACGGTTAGATTTTGTGCAGGTGTTTTGTCAGGGAATGAATTTTACTTTTAGTGTTTGAAAAAGGAAATGTGTGTTGTTCTAATACCGTGTGCTTCCTAGTATAATGTTTCTGTATCAACTTTTTAAGATGGCATATATACCCTTTTGGGGAAGATATCATATCCAGCAGTATATAGATAGGGGACAGAGATGTTTGGTAATTTGGAAATTAATAATGGTAATTTTGGGGGGATCAAACCCACTTTTTAGCTTCAAACCTATAGTAATGATAAATACTATAGAATGCTTTGAAAAGACTATAGAGTATAAATCAACCATTATCAATAACCAATCAATAAACTTCATAGTACTGATAGTACAAAAAAATAAGAACTCTTGCTGTTTTACAATTACCAAACTTTTTTTCCTTAGTCCTAGGCTTTGTATTGTCTTACTTTTGCAAATGTCAATGCCATTAAGGAAAAATCAACATTATCTGAACAGTCCAAGAAGAGTCCAAGATAAATACAAAGTGATCCTGTTAAAATTCTCCATGAACATTTAGGATTTAATTTTGTAAACTGAGGGTCAGTAATATTGTCTGTCTGGAAAGACCACTAAGGTAAAAGAAAGATCAGGCTGCTGAGAAGACAAAAAACCAGAACTGTCAGGATTTTATGTACTTGTCAAGAAAAAGTAAGTTTCTGAAAATGAGTCGCCTGACCCTTTCATACAGTTTGCCCCTCTGTTTCTTATTATATCTAACTGTCTGGAGGGGAGTTCTTCTGCCTGCTGGGGTCAAGTAACTCTGCTCCTTTATTAGATACACCAGTCTTTGACAGGGCTTTTAGGAAATGAATTCATTTCCCTTTGGATTTTGTCCCATCCCCGATACCTAACCAATATTTTCAGGAAGACCTTTTCTTCTCTTGCTGTTCTTCTGGGGTGTTATGTTTTAGTTGTCGGATGAAAAAAACCTGAGGTTTTGACCAGCAAAATGCGCCAGCCTCTTGAACAAAAAAATAAACTGTTAATCAGCAACAGCCCCTTTGAAAAGCATTTTCTACCTCGCTGACTGTGTATTTTACCTGGATTGCCATATAATTGACTGAATTCCCCCGGTAGATTACTGTAAGTACTTTAGGTTTCATTGGGACTATGCATACAAAAAAAAATAATCTGCTTTTAGGTTCACATTTCTTCATCCATCGTGTGCACAGGATCCACATATCCTAGTGGAATGGTGAGTGGGGTACAAAGGCCTGCTTGCAGGGAAATTACAGAGAGGATGCAGCAGGCATCCAGGAAGGATTGGGTCGCAGGATTGGGCCCAGCTGCTTACTGATGCCAGAAACAAGCCCTCTGTGTTTATCAGATTGCAAGCAAAAGCACCAGATGAAATCCTCTCTTGAATTGTTAGAGATGAGGTGGGACTAAACAGCATAAAAAGATTTAATTCCCTTTTCATAATTCAGCATATTTGAGTGTGGGCAAAAACAACAATAATAACTCTCTAGAGAATTGGAGGAGGTTTTAACTCAAGGTGATTTACCTGTGCCACATAATGAGGAACAGTCAGAGTTTTTATATGATTATCATCAGTATCTTTGAACTTGATGATTACTTCAGTCTCTAGCTAATTCTTAACCTCAACCTTGCAGTGGCTAGACACTTGGAGTAGCTTGGCACTCTGTTTTCTGAAAAATGAGGAAGAAATTACTGAGTGTGATTTTGAGTGTCTTTAACCCTATTGTAAAGAAATAGAATGTAGGGTTATTTCCCAATCTATTGGGCACTTTCCACATAATTTTTACCTTTTGATGTGGATACATCACATTTGTGGCTTAAGTCTTTGTTTTTGTTGAAAAGAAGCATTTAAATAAAAAAAAAAACCCCAAGAGAAAACAGATAATCAGATGTAATGATAGGTCTATGGAGCTGGATTCCTGTCACTGAGGTGCCTATAAATCCCTGTAAATACAATGATGTACTGTCCTGGTTTCGGCTGGGAGAGAGTTAATTTCCTTCCTAGTAGCTGGTACAGTGCTGTGCTTTGGATTTGGGATAAGAACAAAGTTGGTAACACACCGATGTTTTAGTTGTTGCTAAGTAGTGCTTACACTAGTCAAGGACTTTTCAGCTTCCCATGCTCTACCGACTGAGAAGGCTGGAGGTGCAC
>NW_008794860.1:0-2014 GCF_000699145.1 Aptenodytes forsteri | reverse complement strand
TTCACCACCCTCAGCGTAAAAAATGTCTTCCTTATATCTAGTCTAAATCTACCCCCCTTTAGTTTAAAGCCATTCACCCTTGTCCTGTCGCAACAGGCCCTGCTAAAAAGTCTGCCACCATCTTTTTTATAAGCCCCCTTTAAGTACTGACAGGCTGCAAGAAGGTCTCCCCAAAGCCTTCTCTTCTCCAGGCTGAACAACCCCAACTCTCTCAGCCTTTCTTCATAGGAGAGGTGTTCCATCCCCCTGATCATTTTCGTGTCCCTCTTCTGGACCTGCTCTAACAGGTCCATATCTTTCTTATGTTGAGGGCTCCAGAGCTGGACACAGTACTTCAGGTGGGGGTAGCTTGTACTGCAAGTTATATTATTGTGGAATTTGGCCTGTGACATTTATGGGAACTAGCATTTGGACATGTCTGCTATTAGTAGGGTTACCGTACAAAAGCAGATTCTCAAGAGCCTTTCCAGGATGTAGGTGGAAGTTCCCAAGGATGACATAGGCATTGGCACAGGCCTTCTTAACATAGGAACGTTTGGTATTTTACCACATTTTAATTACACATCTTAAATGCATTAGGGCAGGATATCTGTAGCTGGCTCTGTAAAATTTTAGTTGTAATAAATCTGCAGGACAGAAAACCTTTGGAGTGCCAAAGTCACAGTGTAATGGAGAAGTGTGGCTTTTACGTAAGAATGTGCAATACGATATGAAGAGTTATTTAAAGAACAGTGTAGCTTTCAGATTTGAGTATTACTGTCTTGCAACATAAAGACCTTTTCTGGTACCAGTTTTGAGTGGCATGAAACCACAAGTTCGATTCCTTGTGGGGTTCAGTAGACATGCAAGCCTGGAGTGTGCCTGGAGCAAGTTACTGTATCAACAAAGAAAGTTGCTATTCAAACTGAATGTTGAAATGTCAGTTTGCTGCAAGTTATCCTTAATAAATTCTAACATCTCACTGGTAAATGTTTTGTAGTGTTTGTCATCATGGCAGGGTTTTTTTAAAGTTTCTTTCCTACCCAAATATTGACTATCTTGGATATTAAGTGACTGAGATCATTCCAGCATGGAAAAGGGCTTTTGCTATTGCAGTCCATTGAATATGTCATACACTTCACCCGCGTAGTTCTCCTCTGCCAGGAAATAGCTAATATTGACATACTGGCATGCTGACAATGAACTGTTCAAAATGTCATGAATTCTAAAGAGAAAAATATATGCGTAATCCATGGTAGACATGTTTGGTCATGTTTTAATCGTTCAGTTTGCAAATAAAGCATGTCATTTAAAAATCAAAATCTGTTACTTCATGTCTTTTGGAAATGATCATAAAACATATGCAGTAGCTTTTCAAACCATACTTTTGATGTGTCAAAACTGCTACACGTTGTGACCATCCTGAAGTTGTGAAACTGAGTGTATATGAAAGATATACAAGAGAAAGTAGCACGGAAGAGGTAAACATTCAGTCTAAAAAGTGAAAAAATCTATTTCTGTAAAAAAGTATATCAAGACAAGATTTAACATACGGACAAAACATCAGTTCCAGTCCAGACTGTGATTTGTGATGTATATTATGCAAATTCACCTATAACATTTAATATGCTTTGTGACAGGACTGCAGTTTTAGTGTATAATACTAGTCCTATGAAGAAGGGTCCCCTTCCTGCCTGCCTTCCTTCCAGCTGTAAAATTTTTGTCTGCATACTGGGGTCTCAATTTCCTGTCTGGTTCTTTGTTAGCTTTTCCTTTAACGTCTTTTTGTGAATTACATTCTCATCTGGCACAGAATTAGTTGTTGTAAACTGAAAATCCAGTGAATGTATTAAACAGGTTCTGGAATTAAATGCTCTCAAATTTTAATTACATCAGATTTCAAATATTGGACCAATTTCTCCTCCCGTGAGTAGTTCCAACTAAAGTCAATACGAATATTTTATGAGTTATGCTAAAGGATTTGTCCTATCTTTTATAAGTAATCCTAAAAAAGCAGTGGTAATAGTATTTCTCT
>NW_008794859.1:0-282 GCF_000699145.1 Aptenodytes forsteri | reverse complement strand
TGAAAACAGATTATAAAACCTGAACATCATTATGTTCTGATAGTCTAGTGAATGTGGAAATTTATTTGCATACATCAACTGTTCTCTCTTGTTAATTTCAGGGCAACTAAAAAAACCCCCCAAAATCACATTTCTACTTTGTCACCAGTTACTCTAAGACTTACAGATACAGAACACAGCAGTGCAAGAGGAAGTCCTCAGAGGTTTTGTCTCTGCTACGTAAGTATCAAAATTATGAAGTCTGTTCAGAACACACAGTTTTGTGTTCTTAAATAATCAACC
>NW_008794858.1:0-301 GCF_000699145.1 Aptenodytes forsteri | reverse complement strand
TAACAGACTTTTGCGAGAAATTCTAGTGACGAAGAAACTGGGGTTTTTTCCTAAATGAAGCAACAGATTTTCAAGATTTTTGTTTTATTTGAAATAAATAACAGCTTCAGTAGCACCGATTTCGGGGCGGGGGACAGGTAGCAGTATCGCGAGGAACCTGGGGAAAAAAAAATACAGTTATTGACTCCCTGAGGTCGCCCTAGTCTGGTAACACCGAGCTCTCCCTATTTTAATCAGCCAGACCTCCTCATTAGCTGCCTAATGGCATCCCAATGCCGAGGTGCCGGCGAGGCGCGGGGGG
>NW_008794857.1:2215-2956 GCF_000699145.1 Aptenodytes forsteri | reverse complement strand
GGTTGGGTTGGGTTGACCCAGGTTGGGTTAAATTTGTTGAGCTGGGCCAAGCTGAGTTGAGTTGGCCTGGATTGGGTTCCTTGGGTTGGATAGAGCCAGGTTTATCCCATTGGGCCATGTTGAGTTGAACCAGGCTGGGTTGGGTTGGGTTGAGCCAGCTTAGGTTGGGCTTTTTTGAATGGGTTGGGTTGGGTTGGGTTGAATTAGGTTTGTTCTGTTGGGTTGGGTTGGGTTGAGCCAGGTTGGGCTGGGTTAGTCTGAGCTGCCTTGGGTTGGATTGGATGGGTTGGGTTGAGCTGGGTTGGGTTGGGTTGGGTTGAGTTGCCTTGGGTTGGATTGGGTGGGTTGGGTTGAGCCGGGCTGGGTTGAGCCGGGTTGGGTTGAGCCAGGTTGGGCTGGTTGGGTTGGATTGGGTGGGTTGGGTTGAGCCAGGTTGGGTTGGACTGAACCAGGTTGAGCCAGGCTGAGTTGGGTTGGGTTGGGTTGGGTTGAGTGTGGGCAGCAGGATTCAGGGATGCACCGTGCCCCACCGTGCTCCTGTCCCTCACAGAGCCTCCCCCAGGGCCAGGACCTCACCTGGAAGAAGGTCATGGTGGAGCCGGCGTGGATGGTGCCGTACTCGATGTTGGTCTGGTCAGCCAAGTCATCGGCCGACTCGATGGGCACCTCCATCCGCTGCACGGTGAGGAAGGCCGCCAGGTTGGCCGTGTAGGAGGAGATGATGATGAGGGTGAAGGCCCA
>NW_008794857.1:0-296 GCF_000699145.1 Aptenodytes forsteri | reverse complement strand
GCATCAGGGCGGAGAAGGCGGCTGGACGGCAGTGGAGGACCCAAGGGGGAACCCAATGGAGATGCCCCTATGGGACCCCAATGGAGGTCTCAATGGGACCCCAAAGGAGATCCCAATGGGGACAGGCCAACGGGAACCCAAGGGGACCCCAGATGGAGACCCAATGGGGACACCCCAAGGGGAATCCAAGGGGATCCCAGATGGAAACCCCAATGGGACCTCAAGGGGACAGTGATGGAGATCCCAACGGGGACACCCCAACAGGAACCCAAATGGAGAGCCCAATGGGGACACCC
>NW_008794856.1:0-661 GCF_000699145.1 Aptenodytes forsteri | reverse complement strand
AATCTAGCAATTTAATAATTTCTACTTCAATATAAAATACAAAAAGTATCCGTTGCAACTTACCAAAATGTGAAGATACTAATCTATAAGATTAAAAGGTTGTAAATTGATGGCTATGGTCTAATTTTTTTAGCAAATAAGCATTCAGGGCATAAGTCTACCAAAGCTTTATGTCATTAATTAGTGTCTCAGGATTTAATTATATCTCTTCTTATTGCCTCATCTGAAAATAAATTCCTGGTGTGGAAGGTAATCCCATATAAAACAGTGTCTTATTTTTCCATTTTGTTTTTAAAAGAAGGATTTCTGCTAAATTTGGACTTTTTACAAGTCACAAAATTGGGCCTGTGTAAATGCAAAATTTCCCTTCAAACACAACAGAACAAAAAAATCCACAGAACTTTAAATAAATAATATTATACACTGCTTTAAAACAAATGTTCACTACACATATAGAAATGATAGCAAATTTAAAAATGCCTACAGCAGAAATATAGTCATCCATTGAAGAAGCAACAAGTCTGAGTTAACATACATCTAGAATTTGAAGAACGTGGTAGCATATCTTAAAAAAAAAAGATAATGGTAGCAAATAATCACATATGCAAAAGACTAGAGAAAATTAAGAGAAAATAAAACATATTTATAAATATAGTCTATA
>NW_008794855.1:161551-206225 GCF_000699145.1 Aptenodytes forsteri | reverse complement strand
TTTTTTTCTTTTTTCTTTTTTTTCTTTTAAAGGAATAGGTCATGACAGTGTCCTTTGGGAATGTATGATCTGTCTTTGGCAATGGGAATGGACTAGATTACTGTTAAGGTCTCTCCAAACACTATCCATTTTGATATAGTAAATCCAAGGTTTCTTTTTGGCTAAAATGCTATGAAATATACAGAAAACTTGCTTAGTTCTTGCAGTGTCCTTTGCTTGTTTAAATTTTGGCCCTGCATTGTCCTCTGTTCTGGAGTCTTTTGTGGAAAAGAAGTTCAGTGCCTCTGGGCTACCTTGAACTATTTCAGCAAATTTGAGCTCTTTTATTAAAAGCCGCCCCCCCCCCCCTTTTTTTTTTTAAAGTCCAAAGGGATTGTTGCATAGTAATTGTTTTTAAAAAATTGACAAAGTATGACGAAGTCGCAGAAGAAGCCAGGAAGTGACTTTTCACAGTTACCCACCACAGCATTGAAGTTGATAATACTTCTGCGGACTGCTTTGGCATGCGTATAGTTTTTTGGATAGGGATAGCGAAACACAAGAAAAAAATCTCTTGGGCATGGTGTTCTGTTAGTATCTGAATGCTGGTCAGGTTCTTGAATGTTTTTTCCCCTGCGTAATCAGATTAGTAAAATTGCCCAGAATCCTACCAGCATAGAGAGAGATCGCAGTAGGTATCCCCGTGGGCTGTAGCTGATGAAGCACCATGAGTTTGCTTTTTAGAAACGTAGCAAAACTTCCATTCAGAGTTGCCCCAGACAGACACGCTTTTCTTCTTACGATTGTAACAGCAAAAAGGCTATTTGTGGATGCAGGCAGTGGCGGAGCGTGCCTCTGAAAGCGTTTTAAACAGTGTCTTGGAGTTCACGCTCCGGATTGATAAATGCCCACTCTAAGAGCAAACTCCCCTGTTAGGTGTAGAAGTGCTACATTTTGAGGAGAGCTGGCTTGTGGCCAGCTCCGGCATTCTGTATTCGCCTTGTATTGTGATTGTGGGGACTTTGTGATACACAATTCCTTTTGGCTTTGCTCTCTAAATAGAAGATTATGTAATTTGAATATAGTTAATTATTCTGGTGGTTGATTTTTTAAAGGATCAGTTTTTCTTGGAGCAGAATGGAAGACTAAATAACTTATCTTCAGATCTGTAAACAAGTCTCGGAGAATCAGAGTTTTGGGACAAACTTGGATGTAGCACCATGACAGCTGTAGAGGAGGGAGAAAATGTTTTTTAGGTGTAATATGTATTCCTGACTAGTGCAAGATGAGTTAGGATATAAAGTGTTATATATCTGTGCGTGACATTGTAGCTCATCTGATGTAAACAACTCTGAAAGAAGCAGCTGAAGCAAAATATTTTCTAGTAAGACGCATACTGAAATTCAGATGTGGTCAAATGCGCCTCAGTCTCTTCTGCTTAACTCCTTTGGAAAAGGTAAAGAAGTCTGGCCACTGCTTTGTATTTATACTGTTTGGTTATGAACTTGGGACTAGATAATCCAGTAGTTAAACAAAGTGGTGTTACTGCAAATTGTAATCTTATTGTTATAATTCAGTGTTTTAATGAAAAATACTCATAATCGGTAATGTAACTCTGGGGCTTGCATTTCTTGAGTAGAAAGTCAAGTCTCAGGAGTCGTGGAATGATTTTAATTGCATATTGCTGATTTCAGTATACGAGTCTTCTGCATGAATGAATTTTTTGCCTTTTTATTGGATAGAACCTATTTGATGAGTTTTAGTGTTTTGCTAAATGAGCTGTCAGTAATGATGGGTCCTTCAAAAGCTTTTCATCTTAGTGTTTTTTTTAATGTTGAAAGGTCATGCTCCAGTAGCCTGTTAGTTGGGTTTTGTTTCTTGTTTAGAGTATATCAAATACAGTTGCTCTTAAAAGGAGGTGAGCAGGTGTCATAAGCTTGATTTGTAATTTTAAAGTTGTATTGATCTTTTTAACTTGGTGAAGGGTTTCCCCTCTGCAAAGCAACTTCTTCCCCAGCCTGGAACAAATGAAACATGAGGGAGGATGGACGCAGCGTGTTTGCAGTCTGCTCAGGGTGAGAGTAGAAGGGTGGGGAGCAGGGATTTCCCCAGCGGTGGTCTCTTCAGCCCTCTGGTCGAGAGGAGCGAAGGAGCTCGGGCTGCCGGCCATCCTCTCTGATGGATCTTGGTGTGTTCAGCACTAGTGATGGGGCACTGGCCTTCCTGGGAAGCACAGATTGAGCAACGCTGCTGTAAAATATCCTTTTGCATACCCACGTGGGTGGCCTGCTCGCACATCTTGTTGCCTATTAATTATTTTTTCTTAAATACACTTCTTTAGGCCAGATGACTGCAATTGAGAAAGTTATTTAGGCATCATAGTGTGTGTTTTGTTCTAAGAGTCAAGCAGTGGAAGATTGCCTGTTGTGAAGAGACTCCAAGCTTATTTTGGCTCTCTCAAAAGGATTGAGGGAGAGCCGTTCTGAGAAACAACTCCACATACAATATGCCAAGCAGTTTAAAGAATAAGTGCTGTCCTGGCCTTTATAGAATGATGGAAATCAGAGATCATAGAATCATTAAGGTTGGAAAAGACCTCTAAGATCATAGAGTCCAACCGAAATGCTGTGTAAGCACTTTGTTTATCCTACTTGCTGCAAAGGATTGGGTTTTTTGGTTAGTGCTCTGCATACTGAAGTAACAGCATGTAGTATGGTAGCATGTAGTTACTGAAATAAGTGTGTAGTAATGTATTTTACTGTAGTGACTTTTCTTTCCGTAAAGCATTATTGCGTATTGCGGTATTGTGTATTGCTACTTCAGTCTGGAAAACAAATCCTGCTAGAGGAAGAATATGAAACCTGGTACGTAGTCTTAGCAGACCTGTGTTACAGTAACAAACTAATCTTTCTTAATCCTACACAACTTGTGTAAGTTAGGTAACAAACCCTTCTGGGTGGAAAAAAAAAATTACCTATTATGATGGTATTATAAAACAAAGTTAGTAAGATTGCTTGGTTAGTGACAATCTCCTTTTACCTATAAACATCTTTAATTTGTGTTGGGTGTGGTCTTTCCTGCTTTCTCTAGACTTTGTCATTACGTGAGTGTTATCCTCCTAGTCACGTTGTTTTTCCTCTCTGATTTTCCAACTTGGACATCAGTGTTGCACTTCCTCTTCCTCCACCGTTACTCAGTCCTGAGAGTAAATCTATATGGTTCAGTGCTTTATAGTGTACACTGGTAGGCAAAGTAGTGTTTTTCCAGAAAACCTTTGTGTTACAAAAGGACCCCAAAGCTTGGAGATTGTCTATTGTAACAATAAAATGCTGTGCAGAGAACCGGAGTATGCTGGAGTGCTGGGAATGGGATAATACTGTTGTAAAGCTTCTCTGCTACCTCTTTAATGAGCAGAAGTCTGTCCAAGTCAGACTGGGCTAATGTTGCTGTCCTGCTTCCAGTACTCGTTTAGCTTCGTTTCTATCTAGCTTGGCATTTTTGTCTTGTAGGAGAACTTTTGTATTTCCTTATAGGCACATAACATAAAATGAACGGAAGATGACATTATAGTAAGATTTTTTCATTGTCTGGGGCAGGATTCGGCAAATTCTGTACCTGTTCATGCAGAGGTTTGTCATGTGGCTCAGTCTTTTAGGCCATTCTCTTCCAAATCTCCAGGTGAAGTATTTTATAACACCCCCAGCCTCTCCTGCGCTTCACCTGTTGGTAAGAAGGCATGCTGTGCATCTCTCTTGACTATTACAGTTCTTCGAGCTGTTTTAAGAATAATGGTCGAAGACAGAGTAGATCTCGAGTAATCTCCCCCTCTTCCACCTTCTTCATTTTCTCTGTCCTTTTTCCCCTGAAACTTAAGAAGAAGAATCACCTCTTCTGACTGTTTTCCTGGTTATCCCAGCCTCTCAGACAGCAGTAGGGAAACAAATGTAATAGGCGTTTCATGTGTCCATTTAATTTCAACGTGCACTGACCTACCAAACTCTGTAGAGCAATTAAGCTACTTTGCTAAATCATTGACTAGTATACGTATGTATTCTTGAGTGTTGTTTATCATTATTTCATAGTTAAATTACCATATTTCTGTCTTCCAGACTTCAGAGGAAATACTACACCATCTGCAAAACATCGTAGACTTTGGAAAACATGTCATGAAGCAGTTCTTTGGGGAGAACTATGTTCACCATGGGGTAAATGTTTTATTCTTAAAATCAATGACTTACGCACTGTAAACACTGAAGTGTTTTGGGGAACACTGAATGCCAGTAAAAGGAATTAATCGGGTTTGCGGATATTCTCAAGCAAGATACACAAACAAGAAGCATTTGGATCAGAACAAAGATCCTGCTGTGTGCTGATGAGGTGATTGGATTGTACTCTGTGGTTTGAGCCATTTCAAGCCACTAATGAGAAGAGGGGTCATTTCTTTGCCCTGCATAAGGTGAGAGGTGTGTGTGAGAGAGAGATTTTTAGACTAACTGCAAAACAAGGGGAGGTGTCTGGTTCATGTGAATTGTCTAGGTTTCTGTGCAGAGAGAACCTTTTTCCTTGCCACTCACTCTGTTCTTTAGGGCAGCCAGATCTAGTTAACTGAACATCAGATACCTGAGTGGAAAAGTGACACCTTCTCCTGCAACCTGAGTTACACAATTCTGCCTTGGAAGGGTGGGGTGCGAGACATGGGGCGGGATGAAACGGGACTTCTTCTTTTGTGAAAAGGACAAAATTATGCAAGTTTCTTCACGCACATTAAACTTCCACTGAAAATGCTCTTTCTCATGCATTTATTTAAATTAGTTTTTGGTATTCGTAGTGGAGTAAGTATCGCATGTGATTTCAGGTACAGGTCTTCATATAGATGGTTAATCAGAGGGAGAAGCTGCTGACTGTATAGTTCGGTATAAACACCCACTGAACTTCACTATTCCATTTTAAGACCCCCAAACTGGATATTAATTTTTGTGTTGAAATATATATTCTCTTTTTTTTTTTTAATAGGAAATTATTCAACTGCCTTTAGACTTCGTAAGACAGCTCTGTTTAAAAATTCAGCCAGAGAGGCCAGGTAAGTGCCAGGGATAGCATTAAAAAGGGGGGCCTTCCTCAAGCTGTAAAGCATTTTGCTTTATTATAAAGCAAAAAAGCATTATACCTCAGAATATGAGGAAAGTTTTTCCAATATTTAGACAATGACAAGTTGAAAACTTGTTGTGGGGAAAAAAAATGGGTGTGTTCTAGAATTAAAAGTTGCATCTGATATTAGTTTGATCAAACTGGGGAAAGGGATCCTCTGTAAGCCTGTGCATGTTAATTCTTGAGCAAGCTTTTACCTTGCTGTGAAGTCCTTTACAAAGGTCAGTGAGGGAGGTGGAAGATGCATCCTGAAATAATTGTTTTGATTCCATCAGTTTCTTCTCCCGGACTGTGCAGCAGAGCTTTGGAAGGAAGATAGTTTCAGAAACTCCCCACTAAACTGTCCTGTTTTCAATGTTAGTGTTTCACTTGGGGCTAAGCATCTCGCGTCCTGTGAGTCATAGCACTCAAGCAGCGTGCAACTTAACGTTCCAGCTTTTCATGTCTGTCTTTCCTGATACCTGGCATTGTCTCATTGCAAGGGGTTGCGGCCTTACAGGCTGTGCTGCCTTTAAAGTTTAATGAGCATCTCTGGGATATGGGGCTGTGCTTGATTTCTCCCGACTCTTACATGGTGCTCTGGGGTCCCTATCCAGCGGTGAAGTGCAAGTACGCTTCTCTAGTCCCCTGGGCAGCGGAGCTTGAGGGGGACAAGTGTGCGAGGTAAGGGTGCATTGACCTTGTGAAACCTTTTGGAACATCCTGCAAGGCTCGAAGTTTGGCAAACTCTGACGCATTCAGTGTGAAGTGAAGCACTACAGAATTTGGTGTCGTCATTCTTAGTCGGCAACGCTTGGGTGCATCGTTCTTCATGTATGGCTAAAAGTACAGTAAGCTGTAAGCTCTAAAATGGGGAAAGAGAAGATGTCCCTCATGGTGCGTTCATCTTATGTTCTCAAATGTTCTTGAGAATGGCCAGAAACTCCTGCTTTAGCAGAATTTCCTGAAGAAGAATGTGGTATTAAATTCTTGGTAACTGTAGCCAGTACTTTGATGCCTTTGATCCAGGAAAAAATTGAATTAGTTTGTACATAGTGAGCACAGGACACTCTCTATTGCTGACTTGTCCTCACCTTTTTGAGAAACAGTTTCTGGCACTGTGGAACTAACAAGGAAAGTAAATAGTGTCTAATAAAAGTTACAAAATTGATGATACTCTGGTAGAAGTGAATGATAGAATTTCATTTTATTTCTTAAAGTTAAATTTTGTGTGTCCGCAGCTCACGGGGATTTCTTTAGAGGAAGAAATGTGGTTGTGAGGAGCTGTCCAAGTGGTATTTCTTGCTTTACCACAGCAAATCTCATCGTTCATTTTTAACAGGAATTTTTTTAAAACTCGAGGAAAGAATTTCATTTACTACTACCTTTCACAATAAGCCTGTCTACCTTAAGAAGGAACTTCTCTAATACTTCAGATTTCTGGGTGTACCTGATTTGGCAAGTGGCTTTCAGCTGAACATGGAGGTACTTTAGCTTAAGTTTAGAAAAAGAAAACAAATGTCAGCATTTTGTTGGAGAAAGAAGGTTTCTTCTTGCTCATCCTAGTGCAGTACAGCATGTAATTGTAGGCTGATGCCTAATGAGGCTTCCGTTTCCGAGATGATTTTTTTTTTTCCTATTGCAATATATTTTTCAGAATGGACATTTTTCTTAGCAGTGGAAGCTATAACTGAACGCATGTATTCCGTATGTCTCTCCTAGTAACACAGATATCTGAAAATATAGGCGTGTATGTTCTTGTTAAATTTGAATTCAAATCTCGCAGACCTTCCTCCGTCCCAAAGGATGCGTGTGGAGGGAGGTTATTTAAAGGCTTTATCTACATAATGCCTCTTAATCTTAGTCTGAAACCATTGTGCTACTTTGCTGCTTCTCAGGATTGTTAATCTGGACTATATTAAGAAATGCTATTTTTAAAAGGGTGGTCGTAGCAGAGGAAATTCTTGTTCTAAGTTGCGAGCTTGTGAGGAGGGGGAAGCTAGCTTTTGGTCCTTACATGTTCCTTTTCACCTGTTTATTATTTTGATGTGAACACTGGAATGGCTAGGAAGAGACTAGTTCTCATTGAGAAATGGTTCTTCAGCTGATTGCTTCTTACCAGTTTTGTTTTTTAATACAGCGCATCATGATCTCAAACCTTGGGCAAATGTTTTAAACCTTGAAAAAACACTACGTACAGACTAAGGAGTTCAGCGAAGCCACTTGCAGGTTCTGTTTAGATTTACACTTTCTTCTGAACAGTTTATGATATTCCTGCCAGTTTTCACAGATTCCTCTTGACTAGACGGAGGGATGGTAGTTCATGCATTTTCAGTAAGCAAACATGAGATGACATCTTTGAATACTGTAGTCTCTTTACCAGTTGTTGGCCAATTGAATGCACTCCTTTGCTGTTTCAGGCCTCTCACTGATACCTTTCTTGGGATGAGCTGGAAACCAGCCATTAAAAGCAGCTCTTGAGACACTCTATATGCCTATGACAGTTTTGAGGAAACTGAAAACAGGTGGTGTGATAATGGGGAGGGCGAATTTATGCAAGTGCATGATTGGCTAAAGCCTGCTAAACTGTGTCCTGTCTTTCTGAGTTTGTTCCCACCCCCCCACCTGGTGAACAAGAGAAGCACAGAGTAAAATAAACATCCACGCACCTCATTTTCTTGTCTGTGTTGGGTTTTTTCTGTTTTCCCCAGAGTCTCGCTGTGACAAAGATATGGACACTCTTAGTGGTTATGCAGTGTGCCTTCCTAATCTTACCAGGCTGCAGACCTATCGTTTTGTGGAGCACCGGCCAATCCTCTGCATAGAGATTAAGGTATTGAATAGGAGAAGATCCTTCTGGGGGTTTTGTTTGCATTTTTTAAGTACGTACTGACCAGAGCCATTTCCAAGGAATGCGGCAGCAGGATAAGGCAGAGCTCACCGCTTTCACTGTGACCCATAGGGTGAAATGTCCCCCTCGCTCTTCCAATTCCTGATTTTTCGAAACCTGGGAAATTCCCAGATATTACTAGGCTTTTTTGTAGGCCGCGGGAGTAATATACAGTGATATATATTAAGCTTTTAAGTGTTGGATGTTGACTGGGTTGGTTGGTTGGGGTTTTTAGTTTCCTTTAACTGGAAAGATTTGCATATTGTGTGCCCTTAATTTATATAAAGAAATACATTTCTATTTATAATCTTTTTTTGTTCGTTTGTTTTAGCCGAAGTGTGGCTTCATTCCTTTTTCCAGCCATGTTTCACAGGAGATAAAGCACAAGGTGTGTCGTTACTGTATGCATCAGCATCTAAAGGTAACTTTTTTTTTCAGTCATTCTGCTTTCCTTTGACTGTACTGTGCTTTATTTGCTATTCCAGTCTTGCTTTCCTGTTGAAACTCGCATGTTGTTGCTTAAATCTCTGATATGACTAAAGATGGTAGGTGGATACACATCTGAGTTGCTGGGTGTGAATCTGTTTAGTGAGAGATGGAACAAGTTCTGTGGGAAGCTGGAAGCAAACAAATACAAGATTAGTCTTTGAGGACCTATTAACACTGTTGATTGGGTTAACTCCAGTGTCAAATTTCCTTTCAAGTACAGCTCACCGAATGCACAGCAGCATTCTGTAACTTATAACAGCATGTAACACACACGGAATTCATTTGACTAATGTCCACGATGTGTCTGAAATCATCTAACTGTGCCTTACTGTAATTTAACGTGACCTTTCTCCATGCTTTCCATTTGTGAATGCAATTTGAGTGACTTGAGCTAAATATGGCAAGGAAGACTGCTAGTAGTCATGACTTGTATGTTCAAAGAGTTTTAAATGTCATAGGACTTCTGAAGACAGGATGTTAGTGCCACACACCTGACTATTGAAATAACTGAGAGTAGTTATTCCAGAAAGCGATTAACAGCAGCGGTGTGGCTTTTCAACAGGTAGCGAATGGAAAATGGAAGCGACCAAGTAAATACTGCCCATTGGATCTCTTCTCAGGGTAAGGAAGTGTGTGACTTGATTTTATGTTTGTGCCGAAAAAATCTGTGTTACAGATTTCCTTCTCAGATTACTTTGACTTTCACTGTAGTGTTAAGGATGATCAATGCCTGCTTGTCTGGCTTTTACAGTGGATATTTCTGGTGCTATGTACCTTTTTATACCTATTTCAGGAATAATTGCTTATTAATGTACCAGTGCCTCTTGCTACATAACATTAAACCTAAGAGCTGTTTACTTTACTCAGATTTGAAGTTCTAATTGCGAATAGTCACTTTGTCTTTGCAATGACTTCAGCATGAGTAACAGGCTTAATGGGTGTGTTCACTTCAGGTGCCCAATTCTGATTCCATAGAGTCCTCCAGGCATGGGTGTAAACATCTAAAGGCTGTGATAAAACATTCTTGGATTTTTTTTTTTTCCTTTTCCCCTAGAAATAAACAGAGAATGCACTTTGCTTTGAAGAGCTTATTACAGGAGGCACAGAACAACTTGAAAATATTTAAGGTAAACAATCAAATCTGTCCTCTTGCTTTTTTTGCCTTGGCTTTTAAAACAGTTTGACTTCAACATCTGAACAGTCAAGATCCTACTTGAAACCCACCTAATCAGCACCATCGCTATTGGACCCCACCAAAAGAAGAAAACAGGAAAATTCTTAGTTAGATTTCAAGTTAGGGCAGGTAAGTAATAATTCCCCAGAACTACTTAGTCTGAAAGAATTGCTAAGGACCAACTAATAGAAAAGGACTTTTAAAGATGACTGAAGTTTTAAAACGTTACGTGCTTCTTCAGGAGGAGGAAGATGGAGAACTTTGCATGTTGCCGCAAGTATTTTTAGAAATTACTGTTACAGCACTCATGCAAGCCAAATGCACAGCATGCCTCACTGAGGAAGCGCAAAGTTACCTTCTCTATGAAAGTAATGTAGGAAAAATAAAAAGCAGTAACTAATGGCTTATGCAGATTTTCAGATTAAGTCTAGGAAATAATATTCTTTATGACTTACTTCCAGTATTAAAGCAACTATTTGAATTACTTAAACTTGTATGAACTATCCTGTTTTTTCTGTTAGTACAGGTAACTCACAGCTTTTCTGTCCCTTTTTATAGCCTTCCATTTTCCAGTTTGGCTTTTAAAAGAAGGTTGTTTCACATGGTGCTTTTTCACTGTTGACATTATTCAGAAAGAAGCGATAGGAAAATGTGCTAAGTATCAGTTTGCTTTTATTATTCTGATTACTTACAGTTGAGTAAGTTGGGAAAGCAGCACTTGACTTAAATGGGTTTTTTGGTCCTAACTCAAAGGTTGTCACCTGTGGTATCTGATTAAACTTGAGGGCAAATTTGTAAGAGATCGGGAATGTGTGTATTTGTATGCAGACTGTTACGCTAATACTCTTTTCTGTGCTATGTGTCTTTAAATCTGATGCTTTGATTAACTAGCCAAGTACGAATAACTGGATTTCATGATGTGCCTGAATCTTTTTTTCTCCTTTGCAGAACGGGGAACTAATTTATGGCTGTAAAGAAGACCAGGACTGTGTCTCTGACTGGAACGAACTTGCTCGTCACTTAAAACCTTTCTTTTTTCCTTCCAATGGGTTGGTCAGTGGACCACACTGCACAAGGACAATTGTTAAAGAACTAATCCACGTTATAACTATGACGCTACTAAGTAGTACTGATGCCTGCAGGGCAGGTGATATGAAGACAGTTCCCGTTTCACAAGGAAGAAGCTACTGTGAAGCAAGTGCTTTTAATAAGGAGCTAGTAAGAAATGGTAAGAAATAATTTCTTGAGCACTGTCAATAATTAACTGTTATCACCTAACGATTCAGATCTTTGCCTCTCAGTTGCTGTTTAATACTGATGTGAGAATGGAAACAGTGGAGTTTTAGTGACATTTTAAAAACAAGTTCTGAGTTGCATAACCGCTAGATAATTGTTTTAAATATGACCTTGTAGTGAGCACTTTTAGCACTGTACCTAGTGACAGGGATAAAAATAAATTCAGAAGGTGATAGAGGAAAAAATGGAAGAAAATACCAGTTTGAGCTGATAAGTAGCTATTTCAAATGGGTGGGGAATTGTTATGTTGATGTGATGAACTCTGGCTGTTTTGGTTGGTCTCTTACATGACACCTATTTCTTGCCTTTCCCTGCTCCTCCTGTCAGCCCTCGCCAGCTAGGGTGTAGCTCATTTTGTTTTCTTCTACTGCTCCACTCCTGGTAAAGAGAAAGGTATGAGTACTGGAGGGAAAAGAAATAGGAAGAGAGAGTTGGAAAACTGTAAATCGTGTTAATTCCTCAGTGTGTAAGTTTTATAAACCTCTCATTATTCAAGATGCTGCTAGTTATCCTAATTATACAAACAGCATGTTTCTTACTCTGCTTTTGAGGAAGATCTTTTTCATTGCTGGTTGGTTTTGTGGTATTGTGTGGAGATAGAGCTATCTCGCAGAAATAAATGCAAATCTGTTTATACTATATTAAAAAGACCTGATACCTGAAATGCTGAATTACTTTCTGCCAACAGTTCATACTGTTGAAAGTGAATTTGTGGTTTTTCATGTGTTGAAATTTCTCTTGTAGACTCAAACAAGTAGATTGCAATGGAAGCATGTGGTTTGGGGTTTGGGTTTTTTGAGTAATTTGTAGAGTTGTATACCAGATGTTCTGTTCTGCAGTCAAATATGTGCTGTGTAAATGTGCAGGTAAGTACATGCACCTGGCACATTAGTGTTTGGAAAGTGAAGTGTTTTGGGTTCTCCCCTGTGATTGGTCTACAGAGTATTTGGATTTGCTTTGTGAACGAGCACATGTAATGGCAAAATGAAACAAAGACGATGCTCATGTCTGCCTTATTTGAAAATACATTTTCTTCTAGGTAAACATAAATTGGAAAGCTCTGGCTTACCGAGGGGTTGTCTCCTTTATAAAACCCTTCAGGCTCAGATGCTTGACATGCTGGATATTGAAGGACTCTATCCTTTGTACAGTAGAGTTGAACAGTACTTAGAGGAATTTCCTGAAGAGAGGTAAGACTTGATGGCTTTTCTTGTCAGTTCTGATGAAGTGGGTATGCAGACAAGAGTGGCTCTATGCAGACACAACCATTTATTCTTTCTTATTATGTTGTATACAACCTTCCTTCATGGTATTGCATATTCTGAATCTCTAACTTGAAATGCCAGATAACATAAAAGATGAGGTTTATTGTTAAAAGTTTTTACGTCAGTCACTTTGACCTGAATTTTTAAGTAACGAGTATGGGAAGTTCACAACAGGGTGAGAGAGAAAATGCACTGTTCCTTAGTAGCGGAGGCTGTATATTTGAGGAAAGATACAGTAAAATGGATGGTTGGTTTCTCCTGCCTTCAGTACCTGCAGAGCTAGGACTATGTCTGCAATAATAATGATGTTTTTGCAGTCATTCTCCAGTCTATATTGGCCTGCCTAACAACCTGCCCTATAAAACCCCGAATTTGGTATTCAGCAGCAATCCAGCCTGTGCCTGCAAGATCTTACAGAAGGTGTGAGCGGGTAATGGCCCGGTATCTGCAGTTGCGCAGCTTGCCCTTGTTGTGTGATGAGAGTAGCTCCAAATGCCAGATCGTAACCCACATCACAAGTGATCAAGTCATACTTGAGGCACGAGATTCTTTATCTTATGGTATTTCTTGCCTGGTGATGAAATACTGGGCATTGCAAGCTGCTACGTTTGTTCTCAAAGAAAGCTTATTAGTTGTAATAATAATCGCTGTAAAAAAGCCTTGACTTGGATGCCTCTTGCATTCTCGGGCTGTAATTTGCCTGTAATCCTGCCGTTGCTCACACGAGGGCACTCTGGCTTCACTTGCAAGGCGTTGCTGCTTGTGCTCCTTCAGCTCCCTTGGGCTCCCGTTGAAGGGTTATCTTACAGGCAATGGGTTGGCCTTAAGTTCTGCTGAAATCACTTGTCGTGTGGCTTACTTGTATAAAATAAATATAGATTAAACAAATAGTTTGAAAATGTATTCTTTCATCTGTGTGGTGTTTGTGTGCTGCAAACCCTGCTTTTATGGGTTCAGCTCGTCAGCAGGAGTTCAGGTATTTAACAGGGGAAGGAAGGGGGCCAAATAAACCATCCCCTTGTTAGCACACATTATGAAGCTGCGGGCAGAGCAGGGCCTTGTCAGATAAGTGTATACCCCCAATGTTTTCAGCAAGTCTTCTGGGAGCTCCTGCAAACTGTTAGAAATTTTGAAACTTACCCATTTTTGCAGTAAATAGCATAGTTTGTGTAGTGATACGCAGGTTGGCAGTAGATTAAGAATGATTCATCTTAAAAAAAACAACCAACAACCAAAACAACAAACCCAAAACAAAACACCCAAACCGCATATCTTAAAAAAAAACAAAACAAAACAAAACAACAAACCCAAAACAAAACACCCAAACCCTAAACAGCATATTAAGTGATATATGAGAATAATAGGGAAAAAAAACAAAACAAAACAAAACAACAAACCCAAAACAAAACACCCAAACCCTAAACAGCATATCTTAAGTGATATGAGAATAATAGGGACTGGTCATTGGTGTTAGACTTCCGACCATGTTTATCGGTGTTACTGGTTTTTTCTGAGTATCTGGGCTGCTGAAGAAAGATCTCACTGAAAATCAGTAACTCATCTTGGCTGTCTGTAAATCTTCTTTTAAAATTTATTTAGAAGTACGTTACAGATAGAGGGACCTTACAATGAAGCATTTTATGAGAAGCTGCTAGATCTTTCAACTGAAGATGACGGGACGGTAGCGTTTGCGTTAACAAAGGTACTTTTCCTGTGCATGTTGTTGAAGCTTATTTAGTCTGTCAATTTTAATAAACACCTGTCTGACAGAAAACAGATGGCTAGTGTGTTAGCATCGCTGCTGGCTTGTCAGATGTCTGTACGGTTAAAGTTCTTAATTGTGCCAGGGTGTATCTTGATAGAGGTGTATCTTTTAACTGCAGAAGCAGTTAAAAACAAACATGTTTAGCACCAGTTCTGGAGAGAAAAATAAAGCTGGTTATTTCCTTTCTAGACTGAGGAAGCATTTGCATGAGCTGGTGCTGTTTTGGCTTTCAAGAAAAGCAGCTGTAGGAAATAAACATGATCCTTATACAGGATGCTGTAAAGCCACTTGCTCCTGCTAACAATCTGTTACAGAGATAATTTCCAGCTCTTAAAATACCAACATACTAATACACTGAGTGTACTAATGCCTTTTATAAAGAACAGTATGCTTTACTAAGGCAAATACAAAAATAATAGAAAATTCATGTTACTGTTCTGTTGTATAGGTGCAGCAGTACAGAATAGCAATGACTGCTAAAGACTGCTCCATCATGATTGCCCTTTCACCCTGTCTGCAAGATGAATGGTAAGAGAGACCTGCTTTTGAATGACTCCTACTCGTTTAGAAATTGAAGATGCGTTTGCACAGTTCAGTCAATTCAAGTAACTTTAAAAAAGTGAGGGTTTTTTTTGGGGGGTGTCCAAATACTTGGCTGTGAGCATATTAGTAAGGTAGAGTTCTGATTTAAGACATTTAGGACAGAGGTCTGTTTCTGAAGAGTTTTAAGTTGATAAAAAGGGTTAAGGTTTTATACTTAACTCCCTTCTTGAAATTTGAATTGGCTGTTCATAGTAGATAGACATGGTTTTAACTAGGTACAATTTTTCTGCCTTGTCCTCATATGAGAGGTTTTTCAAGATGAGTTGCCTTTAACTGCCTAATTAGAAACCAGAAGTCTTTATTAAGCACATCAGCAAAAACAAGGCAATAATCAAGAGGTGACATCTTTCACTGTAAGGCAGGAGGTTTTGCCACAATATTATATAGTCTGCTCTTACGTGGGGGAGTTTGCTTTACCAAAGCCTTGTTATTTTTAGAGCATATTGTTTTCTGCGTTTGTCCTGTGGTTCTTGAATGAAACGTTCACAAGGGAGATGACTTGTGCAATGGTTGACTTTTAATAATAAGTCGTCCTCCATCCTTCCATATGCTTGGACACTGGTTCTGATACTAAATCTGTATTGCCTTGAACCTAAGTAGGAGTTGCAGTGATTCTTTCTGCTTCTGCTAGTTAATAAGGCTATTGCTTTGCACGCTTATCACCTGGAAACAGATGAGACAGTAATGTTTTGACTTAAGCTGTGTGGAAGCTGAAAGGAAAACGACTGGAAGAGGCTCTGGCAAGTTCACTTTAAGACTAGTTAAGCTGGAGCTGTGCTTTCCTAAATGCTACGTTAGCTGAAGTTTATTTTCTTAGGCTCTCGTGAAAGTTCTAAGATAAACATTAGAGTCACTTTTGCAAGGGGACTCAGGATACACAAATGAAAAACGTTAGCTTCAGCGACTCAGATATGCAATACGGTTTTTGTTTTCCAGCTCTGAGCAAAGACCTGTGGTACTAACGTCCAAATCAAGATTCACCTTTTCTGTTTCTGTCCTGGACCTCGATCTAAAACCGTATGAAAGCATTCCTCATCAGTACAAACTTGATGGCAAAATAGTAAACTATTATTTGAAGAATGTACAGGCCAAAGATGACCCAGTTATGTCCAATCTCTTCAAGGAGAATGAAGACTGCACACTAGTTCTCCATACAGTGTAACTGTTTCCTTAAGGTTATTTTTATTTGAACACATTAGAAAGTGAAAGATTAATGGAATACAATTATGGTGATTTTTTTTCTATTGTGTTCAGTGCATTTTTCAGCTGTGAATGTTTTGCTTTGAGAAATGATTTCTAATTGGTATGCCTTTTCAAAGACATGGAATAGCACTAAAACATGCATTTGCTATATAACCTTAATGAATGTATTTATATGACAGAACAGATAACGTGCCATACCTTGGAACTAGAGGACAGATCAAATTAATACTAAAAGTCTACTTCCTTAGAATTGAAAGAGCACAGAAGTAAAGGTTTCCTGAAGTATTGCACTAACATAGAAATCCTAATTACTAACAAGAGAATTGCCTTGGAGCTTGTGCTTTGAGTCTCACTCATACCTACTGGGAAGAGGGAATGCTCTGACAAAACCTAATACAGAACTTTAGCATTACATCCACTGAAAAATCCAACTGAAGTGGCTACTCAAGTGTTACTGATCTGTGGAACTACCGTGTCACTGCGGAACACTTTTAAGTACTAATGCATGACATTAAGAACACCAGACTGCCTCCAGAAGTTTTGTGATCACCTTGTATCTACCTAAAGCTTCTGAAACTAAGTGAAAAGGGTTAAAGGTAAGCATCCTTGAATTTTATGCGATAGCTGGGCTTAACTCGTCTGACATACTGGTCTTTTCTATACATTATATGCTGCTATTGAAGGTGAAACCACCTAATTTAAATTGAGCTATAAGAATAATATGTTCTGAGTTTTACAGATTATTTCAGGTCTTTCAGATCGTGTCAAACGTTGGCATTATTTCACTGATATCCCACGTACTGCATAGCACGACCAGCTGCTTTCAGGCTCGTTCTTTTTAAGTGACACAGAAAAAAGGTGACAGTATCCAATTTTCTGAAGCTGCAGGGGGTCACTTTCTCATGATGAGTACTGGAGCTAAGCTCGTATCACTACTTCAGCAATTTAATGATGGCTTTACTTGGTAAACGTTGATATGTGCAGCTGAAATCTTGTGAGATGGTGCAGTAAAAGCCATCCTCGAGGAAGATGCTGAGCTGGAGACTGAGGATGTATTCAAAACTGAGGGTAGAATGATAAAATCTACAGATGCTTTTCCCATACACTTGGGGATTACACACCCTGCAACGTGCAGAGAGATGCTATTCAAGCTACAGTGAACTTGAACTGCTGTTACCTGGATACAGCGTGTGCTTACTGGTAATGTTTTTCAAAACAGTGTAGGTTAACATTTAAAAAAATATATTGGGATCTCAATGTAATGCTTGAATTGTTCCATTTTACCTGAAATTCAAAAAGCAAAACCAGAAAACCCTGTCTATATTGGCACAGCTCAAGGAAGAAATACGAAATACAGAGTAACACCACTCACACAGCAATGGAGCTTTGCTGCGGGCAGTGACCCATGTTCGCAATCTCTTGTATTCCACTTCCAGGTGACAGCGTGCCTTTCTGGGACAGGGGCGTGGGCTGCTCTCACTGAAATGTAATACTACAACAGTGCAATAAGCTGGTAGTTGACAGTGGTAATAACCCTTTCTTTCCAAAGAAAACCTGGGGGGACAGAGATCTATTTCTAAATCCAGAAATCCTCCAACTGTTAGACAGGAGGAGGAAGGAAGGACTATCCACAGCTGGAAAGGTTTCGGGTTCTTATGCTGTAACTTTACACACATTTCATACACAGAGAAGCATATGTGCTTGATCAAACAGTTCCATTTTCATGCAAGAAGGAGCTAAATATGAAATAAACTAAAGGTTACACAAAACTAGCTAGACCAGTAACATGTCAGTGGATGAAGTAGCAAAGAATTTTGCCTGTCTACTGGATTCCAAACTTGAAATTAGTCTGCCTTATATCTAACAAGATATTTTATTACAGAGTTGCTGTTCATCAAAACTTAATCTCTGGCATTGCTCACCTGTAGATTCTGACAGAAACCAAGCTGGTCTGTCAGTTTTTCCTGACCTGCCAGAACAGCAGGAGACTATTTCAGCAATCACATAGTGGATTGTTAAAATTATGGTATTATAAACATACTGTTGCTTTAGTTCTTGATTTCTCCACCTATTTCACCATTGCTATAAAATACTTTGTCATAATTTATAAATGGAGCAGGCAGTTGTACTGCTTGCATGGTTATAGCAGCTGTGGACTTGAAAAGGAAGTCTTTCAGTATTACTTGAGAGTCCACAGTTCGTGTTTTTGGCCCCTTGATTCCAGGAACAACTGTTGCTCCCTACCTAAGGAGGATGTGACTTGCAGTTGCATAGGTTTGGTTGTGACAGCTAGTGCAGAGCAGGAACTCTCTTGAAAAATGCCGAGAGTTCACAACTGAGCTAATGGTACATCTGATGGAAGCGAAGGAAGATTACAAGACATCTGTCTAACCTGTTTTGTTTCTTCAGGGATGAATGTATGAAACGTGATGCTTTCGTAATGTGTTACCCTACTCCGATTTCCCCCTAGAAGTAGGAAATCAAAACGAAGTGCTGCAGTGAGCAGTAGTTAACTCCTCCATCTCTCTTTACAGAAGCGTAATGGTCCTTTCTTCTTCAGTTTAACGCTGTCTCTACTCAACATTTACATTAGGGAAAAAAGTTACTTCATACAGTTACACCCCCCCGCCCCCCTTTTTTTTTAAGTGTAATATGTCTTTGAAATCTTCAAATTGTCTACTTCCACCCTAATTTAATGAGAAAGCTATTTAACTCTTTGTTCTAGGAGTCTCTCACTGTTCTCTTGTCATTTTAAAATCACTGTACTTTTACAGAGCTGTGAAATGAAATGGATTTTTATGGACTTGATTTTGACAGTGCATGATCTTTTAACACTTTCCAGGTATCTAGAAAATGTTAAGAAGATAAACCACTCTGGTACATTAAAGATTCAGAAAGATAAATTTATAATGAAATCACTCTGTACATGTAACTATTTTATTTGGCATTTTTGTATTTAAATGGCTGTATTTATTTTCATGTCATGACAATTTATATATAACGTGCCATAATTGTACAGATAGCATGTTTTATGAGTATGGTTTCTAAATGGAAGATAACTTAATGTTTATATTCAATAAAATTATAGACTGTGTAACACAATATCTTAATTAAAACTACTTTTGAAATTGCTACCTGTTGTAAGTAGTGATGGTATTCATTTTTCCAAGCCAACCACTTTGATCAGATTCTCAATAGCGGTCTCAATCCCAAACAGAAGCAGCATGCTTCGGAAGGAGGCGGGTGCATTTTCAATAGTTGCCATCTTCTGCTCCAAGACTGCAAGAAAAAGGTAACAAAGCACATTCTTTTCAAACAGCTGCGCTATTACTGAAAGTAGCTGTCAGCAACTGTGGTTTTGGATAACACAGGTTACCTGCTGTCCAGAAGAGGAAGATGTATTTGTTTTGTAAGCCCTTTTAAATTAAACAGGAGGTGAAGCTTAGCTGCTTGCTAAATTGGGGTTTGTTTGCCTGGTTGGGCTCTGCAAGATGGATTTCCATTTTATCTAAAGAGATGTTGGCCAAAAAAGGGGACAGGTGTTCTGCCTGAAAGCTCAGAAACGGTCTCTGAAGTGAAGGACGTTACCTTGCTCCGGTACTTTAGTCAGAAGGTCCAGAACAGGTGTAGTTCTCCCTTCTTCATCTAGATGTATCTTCCAAACGATCATTAATTCCAACCTGTATCATGTGCACAGAAAAGTTAGTGAAGTGTTAACTAGGCAACTGTCTGTAAGGTTTTTTCACAGCAGAAAGTACAGCATTCAGGAGGTTCACACTCATTGTGCTCTTAAACAAAATTCACCTCAGGTCATGTAACTTGCCCATCTCTGTATTTGAGAATTAGAAATACTTCTGTTTTGAACCAAGGAAAACTGGTAATCTACTGACAAGCAAAGGTTAGTATTTCATTCCCAGGTACATTCAAATTTTCAACCTTAAGATTTTTTTCCCCTGGTTCTTGTCTTTGTCTCTTATGAACGGTAAGTTTCTGTGGAACAGTGGTAAAAAGTAAGATACAAAAGAAAATGAGAGAGCACGCTTCCCTCCCCCCCTGCCCCTTACACAATATCTGTGCCCTGTGGTCAGGTATTGTGCTTAGATACAGCATGAAAACAGGAAAATTGTTTCAGAAGAAGTGTTTGCATAAATAGTGATGTTCTGCGTTTGGAATAAGGTCCACCCCGATACTGTTCATGGCCTTTTTTAGAATAACGCATAGGGATAAATATATCCAAGGCCTAGACTCCTGCATTTTTTTTTTCTTTAAATTAAAAGCAAACAAATCTTAACCATCATTACTCCTTCAAGAGTCTTCCTGGTGTTTTTGCAAGGCTAATTACTATTTCCAGCTTTCGCAGCGGGACAGGATGACTACACCATACCAAGTGGACAATTAGGCAGTTGGCTTCTGCAGGGGGAGAGTTTTTCTTGTCAAGTACACAGAGATTACTCTAGAACAATATTCCTAGTAGTTTTGCTGCTTTATAACATCCCATCTGCTTTACCGCATTTTGCCTTCCCTTCCAATCCCTGCTTTCAGGAGTATTCCTTATTGAAAGTAAGGCTTTCCTAATCCAAAGCTGATAGGCACAATAACAAGTCATTGCGAGGAGGAAGCTCCCTTTCTCAGTGTTGGTTGAACGACGACTGTAAAAGTTTCCTTTAAATAGGATTTGCCAGCCTTTTGCCACTTCATTGTTACAAATCCTTTGAGAATTTGTGCACAGCTTGTTCTGGGATTTTGCAAACAAGTTAATATGCAAGTGTATTTTCTACCAACCCACTGAAATGATTCTTAAATTCTTGTATTTCATGATTGTGGGTGAGAGGAAATGTGTAATGGAACTTGCCAACACGAAGGGAAACTGTAAAATAAAGCAGCTTATTTTCTAACTGCGATGGTCTAACAACAATTCATTTCAGCAACCCAGAGTTAAAGCATTTAGTTTTAAGCGGCAGATTTGGCGCTGCGGTGCCGAGACAGCGCTATCTATTATGGTTTATTTGCTAGTTCCACAAACAAATGTGATGGAGGGAGCAACGCTTTATTTCCAGTTGTTTCTACATAAATTAATTCACGTTATAGCAAAGATGTAATAGGAGAAGGGACTGGTCTGATTCCTTCACAAAGCCCTTACAGAATTCCTGACAGTGATAATTATATTGTCTTACAGACAACTTCAAGGATTTTCTTTACTCAATTTAAAAACCCAAACCTGCCAGCATGTGTCTAGCAAGGATCCCGAACAACTCCAGCACGTGTGGTAGAGGAATAATGATAAATGGCAGCAAAAGGATCCCCTCCGCCTAACCCATTTCCTTCTAAAACAATGGAAATACATAGCTACAGTTGCTTTCAGTAACATGGTAACTGCGATTTTCTTTCCGTTCTTTAACGGAAGGAAGACCAAAGAACTGTGCTTCGCTTCAGTGAATTGTGATCATTGCACCTCCTGCCACAGAAGAAAGTATGAGCTGTAACTGACAGGCTGCCACACGGGCCTTCACCTGCGAGAAGGGATACGCTCCTTCGTTCAGGCCCAGGGGTGGAAAATAACTGCCTTATCTCATAGAGGACAGTTGCCCGTGGCCCACCCTGTCACAGTAAGAGGGGTGTTGGCCTCGGCATCTGTTTTGCCCATTGCTCTGGTCATGTAATGCAGAAAGAAAACCAAGATGGAACAAATCTAGTCGAACATGACATGTTTTCTGATGCATGAGAGGGAGGATGCATCCCACATTCCTACACTTTGAATTTAGCCTCTTCATTGTTGCATGAGCTTCCAAAACAGAGATAGTAATAGATTTTTTTTTTTCTTAAAATGCAGATGAAAAGCCCTGCTGGAGCCCTTTATTTTTTTCCACCTAGCTTTTTAAAAGAGTGGGTACCCACAGTAGCAACACAGTTGCTTGACTTACCTCACAAGGTCACATGCAGGCGGTCTGTACATATATTTTGGGGTTTTTTGTTTTTTTCTCCTCGTGTTTTTAATGTGTGGTTATAGCCCTAAAACGTAACGCACATCATCTAATCTCTGTGTTTAGAGGCGTTCTAAACCAAAGAGTGACTTAATGTTCAAGCAGACCGATTATGTATAGATTGTCAATATGCATTTCACAATCCTTCATCTGCATAAATCGAGAAATGTATTTATTGGCTTACCCAGAAAGTTTGGGGTTCCTTAGAATTAGATAATCTCCCAGCAGTCCTTCCGGAAGGGTCACAACATCAGGGTATTTGCCCTGTGAATAAAGAAGTTCAAAAGGGTATAAATTAGGTCACAAAAATCGGAGTAGACAAGGTGGTTTCTAGGTAGTGCTTTCCAGTTGCAGTGGATTTTAATATGCTGCCACTTTTAGCTTGCATTTTTAATAGTTAAGAGTAAGGATACTAATAGTTTAAAATTCTGACGTGCTTTTTAAGTTTTGATGGTTTGGGGTTTTTTTAGTATCATTCACGTGGTATCAAGAGGTACTTAAATTTGGTCACCTCAGAGAACAAAACAGTATCGTGCACCTGTACAAACAGGCCTTAGAAGTCCTTATGCAAGATGCAGGAAACCTTGAAAGAATATCTTTTAACTAAGTTTTTTTAATTTGATTTAATAACACACATTATAATACATCACAGTTTCACAAAAAAAAACCTTACTAGTACACTCTGTTTTGCTACTCCTTTTGAGAAAATGGATCACCAAGTTCCACGCAGTGCTCTGAAAGCATAAAGTAATAAAGGCAACGAGATACCAAAATAACCGTTATTACCAAGAGCTAATGGGACAATGGAGAATGACAAAACGTATACAACTACTGCCTACTATTAAACTTCCACATTACTGGGAATCAGAGCTATTTTCACTTACTACAGTGTGCAAAGATTGATCATCGTTCCATTACTTTGTTAGTACATCTAATAATTTACAGTCTTCAGTGTGTATATCTTGAATTACCTAAGACTCCTAACTTGCTGTAACTATTTTAAAAACATGTAAAAAAAAAGCAGAATAGTAGCTACGTATGGATCCTTTAGAAGTTATGCAGTATGCGAGACGATAGGTTACTCAGAGTACGAGGAGATCCGTACGGACTGAAATACTGAGAAAGAACACAATTACTGCGTCCTGCAGGGACATGCTATTGCAAAAGAAAACAGAATCTAGACGCAGCCTGTTACTGTGAAGACTTCAACACTGTTACTTGCTTGTACTGCCTTAGGTACTGGATACAAAGCTGTCTTCCAAAAATTGCAGTTTATAAAGCGTGAAAAGACTGTTAGCCTAAATCATTCTACAGAGCTCACAGGGCAAGTGGTATGTCTTATGGAAAAGGAGCAGGAGAGCTCGTCTTTGAAAAGCACTGGAGAAAATGAGTTAGGTTTTACAGGATTACGCCTCATCTGGCAGACTGAAATTGCTACCAGATGTGACCTTGCTCTGGTTTAGGAATTTATGACAAACTGAAGGGGGTTTGTGCAGAATGCCAAATGACATAAAACACATGGAATTTGCCAGTTTTAATTTCTACAAAGTATCTAGTACTGTATTCACCATAGGGATAAAGACCACGATCTATCCTGGGAACAAAGACACATAAGGGGCAACAAAGTGCACAGTAGTTACAGCATGAAAACGTGGCCTGACCTAAGGACACTCGCCTAGCAGAACAGGGGTCTTTTTTCAGCTTTACTCCCTGTGGATTTATGCTCCTCTGATGACAAAATAAAACAAGTTTTTCAGGCTTTCCTTCTCAATAACCCATGTCTTTGATATTCATTACGTGCCTTCATTTCTCTGGTATCATAGGTCTCCGAGAATCTAGCGATCTCTTGAGCTCCAGGTTGCCAATACTAGAAATTTAGGATTAGCTTGTACCTGGTGAACTCAAGAGTTGAGTTCCTCGTTCAGAAGAGATCCCAAGTATACCATAGCTAAACACCGAGTTGTGTTGTATCTTCATCCGCCCATACTGAGGCCTTTGGGAATCACAAGAGAAAATAGATCAGAGGCACTAGAGAAGAGTTCCAATTTTCAAGCCGCTGTAAAATGCACCCATGACTTGTTTGGGAGTTCCTGCGTAGCTGCCATAATCAATGCATTTACCCCCAGCTAGTGGGAGGTATTTTATGTTGTACAGAAACCAGAGGTGTCTCAAGGAAATCTCAAAGTGTTTAAGTTTCTGTTGCCTAAAAGCTTCCTCCTACCTGGGAGAGACTGCGCTGGTGAGTTCTGCACACAGGAAGCGGTTATTCTGTGCCTTCAATAAATGCTGTGAGAATCTGATCTTGTGTGAAATTCTCAGGATTTGGGATAAAATCCAGCTTCTTAGCAGGAAAGATCATATCTTAGCAGTCCACAAAACACACAAAAAGCCCAAACACAAATACCTACATCTCTCTTCAGGCGTATTACACACTAAAACTGAAGTAATAACAGTGGCATGAAGCAGTACCTCGCCCAGACCCACGTAAGGAGGTGTCTGCCCGTCTCACTTAAGGGTGACTCCTTAGAATGACAGCGCAGCAGAAGCAGGAAGCAAAACTACCGCACCCAGGATTATGCGAGCAATGTTAAATGCTGACACTTTAGGGAATAAAACCCAGGAAATGCAGTCACACAATCTACCTTCCATATTCCACATGTAAAACGTGATGTCTGTATCCCACAGGTAAAACGTGGGGATGTGGCACGTAAATGAAAAACCAGGCACACAGTATGCACAAGCTGCAGTAGTCCTGACAGAACTACAATTCCAAATACACTTTGTAGGTATCGGATTATCACCTCATATTCTCTGCTGTGCAACTGTCACTTTTCTAAGTTTTCCCCAGGGAAAAGAAAGGCCGAATAACCACCAGGGTAACAGAATGACCCCATCCACTGAAAGGTCCCTTGGGAAAGTCAGTAACTCCTATGGGATCTCGTGAAGTGGCCACTGGGCAACTGAAAGATATCACATCAAGGGGCGCGATACCAGATGGGAAAGATCAGCTACAACTGCATTAAGCAAAAACTGACTTTAATCAAGAAATATCTTTCCTCAGATGACTTTTAAATGTCAGGTTATGATCAAAACCAAAAGTCCATGCTATTATTATTACTTCTGGACGGAAATCGTTTTTCCAGCTCCTTCAGAAGTCCAAGCAGGGGAATCTCTTGGGAACTTTTATGTAAAGCAGAAATAGTCTCAAATCACAAAGGGACGACCATCATGATGGAATACACAGTCTTCCCTTTCTCCCATGACAGATTTTACACATACACACACACAGAGCCATCCGAGTGAATACACTTGGAGTTATCTATTTTTAAACAAAATAGATTATTCTTCAGCTGTTTAAAATTGCATTGCAATTTTCTGCATACTAAAACTCTTCTAAGGAAAATGTTTTAAGTTATTCAGCTTAGAAGCCACGACTAAGAATGCAAAGCAAAATTGGCAAGGCAGAAGCTACACTAAAAGACAAATTTGCTTCTAACCCACTTAGGAAGAAAATATGCTACTCTGCTCTTAGATGGAACAATCGTTAACACTTACTTGCAATTTTGAACTTGGCATTCTATAAGAAGGACTGTACATGAAGAGTGCTATGCAAGTCATGCTACTATGAGTCCCTCCATAGGTGTAAGCTACTTCTAAATTTACCAAAGGTGCTCCATTTAGGCTCTGATTTAGGGTGATTTATATGTATGTTTTGCCTAGCTAAGGCCACAGTATCATCCACATGGTGGTAACATCAAGGCCTTAAATAACAACAACAACAATGTAAACTTCAGTAATTCAAACGCAAATTATCTGCAAAAATGATGAAAATTCTAGACACCGTAGAATACCAGTAACAACACAATTAAATTCCAGAAGCATTAAACAATCAAATCCATTGCCACCAGTCTGCTACCCACTGCAAAAATTTAGGTCAATCCCTTAAGAAGGCATCAAGTGGGAAGCCATCCCAGCGTACTGCCCCATGCGCTCCTGATGAGAGTCCGAATTCGAAGTAGCTGTGTTCTCCAACAGCCTCATTCTCTGGTTTTAGCAGCAATCTGATTTTTAAATTACAGTAGTCTAACTCAGATAACAACAAAAGGAGTAATTTTACTATTACCATGATCAAGTCCTACAGATACTTAAAACCAGCAATCACCAGGCTACAAAATGAAATTAAGTGCAGCAATTACATTTTTGGAAATTAGTTTGTATTTCTACTTTTACTAAGCCTTCTGCTAGCCCAGATAACTACAATTCCATTTATGAGATCTGGTCTTACAATTTATCTGTCCTTATGCACATTGCTAAAATATTTGGTGCTAACTTCACCAAGAACTCTTATCCTGTAGTCACAAACTATGTTAATCTGTCATAAACTGAACGTCGCGTATACATTTTTCAATCAATTATCTTTCTAGAAATGTAATTTAAATTGCTTTGATGAGTTTCATTTTTAGATATTGGACAATACATTTGTTAATGCATTTCAATTAACTAAAATATTTTATCCTGTAAGACAGCTGTCACCAACATGAAAATATAACAAGGATTTATACTTTCCTGTATTTTTAAAGCACGGTGGCAAGCCCTAAGTCAATGAAAAACTTCTCCAAGAAATTTAACTTTTCTGGTACCAACATGCACCTCAGACTTCAACAAATAAGACAAAACAGTCTGGCAATACAATGTAACTGAGAAATGAGTAATACTGTATCTAAAAAGAAATGCATCCTCTTTTTTCTTCTTTCATTCCCCTCCACTGCTTGACTGGGCAAGAGCAGCACTGTATAAATTGATGTACGCTCAAAATCTGAATACAAGGATGAAAGAAAAACCTGTAATGTAGGCAGATGCAGATGTATAAGATAGCCATGGTTTTGAGAAGGTTTTGTCTCAAATTTGCATTTTTTTGAGACTTCTTTTGAACCGAAGATCAACAGGAAAAGTCTGGAACCTTTAGAATGTGCAAAGGAGAAGAGGAACCCATTGCCTGCAGATGCTGCAAGTCTGTCACATGCTTAAGTTGATGTTCTTTATGTTGAAGTTTTTGCTGCACAATGGCAGTGTTGAAGTATTCTTAACAGAATACTGTAAACACTAGCAGTGTCATTAAATATTACGCTCAAAGCCTGAAAGGTCCAAAATTTGACTATGGAAAGCGCCGTATCACAACATTCAGTAAAAGACTTCCAGTCTGATGATCTGGAATTACTGAGTCAGAAAGACAAACGGTTCACAAGGGGAAAATTCCTCCAGAAAGAGTCTTTGTTTTTACTGTGCTACACGTTAGATTAGATTTCGCCTCAAGTTTCATTTCAAGGAGCTTTTAAAAAGTATGTAAAGACAGACAGATGGTAATTACAATTTAAATGTATGAGCATAATCAGCATATCTATACTATGTCTCCTTAGGGATTTGTTTAGTATCCACCAAACAGAAAGCATTAGACAAACAGGAGGGATACAAATGTTTAGTTTTTTTACAAAGAAACCCAGCATTATGGCTGCCACACTTATTTAAATGACTCCAGTGTTATAAAGACAATGTCAACTATGGGCAAACCGAGCACCCTCCACTGCTTTAAATCTGGCCAAATAAACAAACACCAGTCCATTAAGTAACTACCCAACATCAACAGAAATAATTAAATTATTGTTAAATTGACTAGCTTTGTCTGCCAAGATCTGTTCTTGTATATGTAAAACTGATGCAAATGTAAAGTGACTGAATTTCCTCTTATTTTTCAGAAGCATCAGTCGCACAGGTAAAATATAGACTCGTAAAATATCGAAAAAACAGTGACTATAGAACGCTATATAACTTACTCTGAGAGAACTACTTAGAATTTACTGTCATGTGATACACCCCAGAATCTAACTGAGTATGTTTATCTTACAGGCTGACATGTTTAAATCTTTGTTTCTCCAGCAGCTTAATACTGGAAACAAAGGACTTTTGAAGCTACTGCAGTATTTGTAAAGCTTAAACATTTACACTGTGAAGGAAAAAACACTTTACCCCATGCCACACATTTTCTGGTTGAAAAAGAAAGTATTCTTTATATGCCATTTGATATTCTCTTCGGTATCTTTCCGTGGAAACAAATTCTGTATTACATAAAAACTGTATCTGGTATGTAGAGTGTTGATTACATTACACTCAACATTTACACATGGACTTTTGCTTTAAAGTATGTAATGAGCCTACGGGACAAGAATTAGAAGATGAAGTGAAACCTCAATCCACTGTTTTTCCCTCGTACAGCCATTCACTGTGTGTACGTACGTGTATGATTCACAGTTTTAAACTATTTTTGTAAGGTTTGTTTTTAAAATGAATTCCACTACAGCAACAGAGGAACATTTAGAAAGCAATTTATCCAGTTACACCATTATTGTCTACTGACATTTGGAGCAATGCTGTGGCTATTCCCTAACTTGGAGCAATGCAGAACTGGGATCTCACTAAAAACCAGTATTTTTTTTATTTTAGTTTCTAGAGCAAGAAAGTTTATCAGCATCCCAGTTATGGTAGTATCTCATAATAGCCTACTTTGGGAATCAGTGTCCCACTCCCTGCTTGATCTGTCTCTGTCCGTCATATGAGTTTGTGATAGATCTTCATAGAATCATAGAATCGTTTAGGTTGGAAAAGACCTTTAAGATCATCAAGTCCAACCGTAAACCTAACACTGCCAAGTCCACCACTAAACCATGTCCCTAGTGCCACAAAATTGTGCAATTAGAGTAAGAAACACAATACATAATTGCTGAGGTAGCATTCTACAAATAATTTGAATACCTAGGTCCAAGAAAAAAAAAAATCTTTCATTCTAACTTCCTTCTATACTAAAACATATGGAACATTAGAAACAACATAACACAAAATATTTCTGTGCTTCTCAAATGATAGCTAGCACTGCACAAAACCCACTTGATCAACTCCACCTTCTGCACTCTAGTATAATTTTACAGTAATTCCACAAGATGCAAATCTCCATCTACTGCCTCTTCTCACGCAGAGATCTATTCAAACTTAAAATGTTAAAGATGTTTAAAAAACTAATAATGCTGTACAAATTCTATTCACTTCTATACTTGGCTTTAAAGAAAAAGTATGGCTGAGTCCCATATCTGTTGGATTAACAACACTGATGTTTTAGGGAGGGCTGTGTGTGCTTAAATAATGTTTTCCTATTGGCCATTTTGTCATAATGAGATTCAGACTTGAGTAACAGACACAGAAACATGAGGAAACCTAGCATCAACACAGCCCTACTTGACCAGATTTTTTTTTTTTCAGGACTAAACCTAAATATCCATGCTAGGAAACGGGTATTGCTGAAGCTTCAGCACCAAAGGAAGTTCTGCATCCAAAACAGCATGTTCCAATGGCAAGACGCTCAAGTGGGGTGTACTATTAGCTTCCGCATTGCCACTTCACATGGTTTTGTGAAGAGAAAGAAAGACAGTTTGCTCTGTGCCTGAAAGATAACAGTGTTGTAACCTAAGGTCAATGATTTAAATTAGAGTAAAATACGGCAATCGTTACAGGAAATAGACAGTATGTTTAGCTAAATCTCAAAGCATAAAAATACAAACATTATTAGCACATCAGAGGTCAACTTGCGTCAGATCATTATATGCTTAGGAAGATGGCAGCATGCTTTTATTTTTGGATAAGCATAAATACCAGTTTGAAGCAACTGGGATATGTAATAAATTATAGCTATGAAAGTAATTTGTATCTACTACTGCAGGAGAAAAACTTTGACAAAACCTGTTTTTAAACAATAAAATATGAATTACAGAATTATAAAAGAGAGACATTTTATAAATGTGTTCTTGCATGCTATATTTTTTTTAATGTCTACACTGAAAACTGCCTAAAATACTTTGCAAGGGCTAGAATCATATCTTCAAGTATTCAAAGAATGGCACGTTGAAAGTTCAAAGCATAAAGGATCTCAAAAGTCACCATGAAGTTTCTCATTTTGTGCAATTAAAGGAACCGAAACCAAGAAAAGACAATGCACTTTCCCCCTTCAACTAAATTACACAGCATAAAAACACTGTATTTGCAAAATGGATTTATGAAACTTCACCACTCATAATTATGTCTCAGAATAAACGCATCTTCCATCTTCCCATCTAAGTACACATTTTACTCAAGTAAAACAGTCTTGCTGGTAATCTGTGTTATGCAAATTACACAAAACTACAAGTGTCTTCAGTACCAAAGTAGTTTACAAAAAGAAGCGCACAATGAAAAAGTAGTTTTGTCTACATGGCAGTCATATTACATCTTAACACACTGCTCAGTTCCCTTCTTTTAAAACTAAAGCCACAAGCAATACTACCAACATGCATGTTTCCTTTTTCGCAGAGGACAGTAGAGGAAAGGAGAATTTTGGGGGCAGACTTGAGGAATAACAGTATGAATGTCACTCTGAACAGGGGAAATCTTTGCAGAAAATGTTTACCAAAATTTCCTTACAAGCTCAGGATATGCCTGCTTTCCTCCAGTAGTATACGTACAGCTGGCTACTTGAATGAAAATTGCTCTGCATCCACCTAGTTTCAGACCTGTGGTTTTTTAGCAGTTATAGATCACTTCGCTAAGATTCAATCTTACAACTACCTCTTAAGTTAAGTCAATGCACTAGCACCTGAAACCAACTGGGAGGAAGTCTCACTTATCGCCAGCCCAAAACCCATGTAGCATTAGCAAACTGCCAATGAAGTTTCTTTGCTTTGTTCCTCTTTTTTTTTTTTATCCTTCAGTTGATTATAGCTTCTCTTTTTTGGCCCCTACTCTGCTTCCATTGCCATTTATTTTCCTTCTTTCACATTTCCATAATGTTATTTTTCATGCTTGAATCAACCATGATTTCAGTTTGTCACTATTCATTATGTCACTATTAATTTACCAGACTATTTGTATTTTCATAATTGGATCTAAGCTGTATGTCTACAGAAGAGCTAAACCAGCATTGCCTAGGCCTGAGTATGCATACTATTGTGTCTCTTACAAAGCATTTCCTTTCAATATCACTTTGTCATATGGTAACCATATGTTTATCTGCAACTTAATTACAGCAGACTGAGAAGAAATTAAATACATACTAGAGGTTTATTTTTAAAATGTGAGGAAAAATAGAATTAAATGAAAATGAAACCTCGGAAAGAAGAGGAAGGGGTATATAATAAACACTTAGCGAACACAGAAGTTGCAGATGTGTTTCGTTTACTGTTTTTTCTTGCTGGGGAAGAGACAAGTCTTCTCTCCGTTATTTCTCTTTAAAATTGTCGAGGCAAAAGATTTCCGCTAGTTTACAAAAAATTATACTCCTGACCAATGATGTGTGCGCATTTACAAACCAATGTTTCTAAAAGCAAAAGCACCAAGGTACTTTATTCCATGTTTGTTTCTATAGTAAATAGGCATATTGGAAATTAGAATACACTTCTCCAGAACAGCTGAAAAGACTTGCAGGCTCCCTCGGCTCTGCCTTCAGAGACTGCATTTCCCCACTGGACACCCTGCACTACCCCTAGGTTCCAAAATGATCTTCACCTATTAATGCCGCTCTCTTGGACAGTCACAGGCAAACCTGAAGATTACAGCGGGCCACGGGCAAGAGGCTAGAAAAGGAGCCCAGAAACCAAGAATGCTTCTGCTGCTACCAGATCGACTTCAGTGCAATCCTGTCAGATGTGTCATCTGGAACCGAGGGCCTGGATGTTGCCTGGCTCACAAAAGCCTGTCCTCCTCCTGGAAACAAGTCTACCGGCCCTGTTGATCAGTGTAAGAATATATACACAGATGAAGCCTGCCATCTGCTACTCAGGGAGAACACATTCCCTATTGTTTACTCCTATACCAGATATTATTGACTATCTACTTAAACTGAAGAATCATATCCTCTGAATTAGCTCTGGCTTTCTCTTTGCCTTTTTAAGTTTAAATAACCCCATTTTTCTAGATTAAAATTTTAGGGCTTACTAGTTATTTTATTTAACTTTTAAAACACACTGTCTTAATACTAAGATGGCTGTAGAGCCATCCTCTGCACAGTTATCTGCACAGTTCCAAGTCCAGGACTTAGTAATTCATTTGGTTTTTGTGGGAGAGCATTAACACTGCACCTGGGCATTTCTTTCAGTGGAAACCCACAGTAAACCAGTAGAGCTCGGTAGTTCTGTTCTTCCTCCGCAAGTTTACTGACATACTAGTTTTCATTACATTGTATTTTGAAACCCCCACCGCTGTGGAAATCAGTGGATATGTCTAATTCAGCAAAAGAGATACTAAGCAGTCAAGGACAGTACAGAGACAAAAAAATTATGAAAGAAAAAGAGATGCCATATTACAGAACAGCATGAAGAATCAACAATTTGGGAAGAAATAATTGTGAGCCAATGTTTCAATAATCTGAAGGAAGTAGACTGGAAGAAAAGCATTTTTAGGAGAAATTAAGCTAAGTTTGTGTTTTCTTCCATTACAACAGAAGCAAGATACTTTAGAGATCTTTAAATATTTTTCTGTATAGAAGATGATGAAAGATTCTCTCCAAGCCTTTTTGATGGCTTAGTAAAAGGGTCCAGAATTGCATGAAGCAACTTGGATTTGAAATACCACAGAAAAGTTGATTATCAAGTGTGATCCAACTTGCTTTTGTACAGTTTACATTATCAAGCTTGTCCAGACAGCAGATTTTAAACATAATATAAATAAAAGCATCTGAATTTAGTTAATGACTTGACTCTGAAGCTGTGTTAGTTTTTTCCCAAGTACCACCCTGATTAATTTAAAAAAAAAAAAAAAAATTCATAGGACACAACGAAGAACATGTAGTTAATCTAAATAAGCTCAATGTTAGGCATTTACTTTTTTAAAAGCATGATTAAAAAAAGTTTTTAGACAAGTTATTCAGCTTATGTTGATCATTTACTGTGGTTATTTCATCATGACTGTGGATCAGATAGAAGATAAAAGTGCAGAGTTAAGGACAAGAGTCAGTCAACTACTGTTAATCAATAAAACTCCATTAATTTCTACAATTAGAAGAACAGCTGCCCATTGGTACAGTAAGTGGAGTTCTTTGAGATATGTTATCCCTACAAAGATAATGTACCTGCCTCAGATGAGAGAATTTTTCCCTTGACTTCATTAGCCAGTGAGTCAGTTCATGTAACCAGCCAGTAATTATCATAAATAAAATATACCCAAAATATGTATTACAAATTGTTGTGCGGCATCAACACTTGCATCCCTCCCCCAAGTTTTTTCTACTACACACTCTGCAGAGAGAAACTCAAAGCAAGAAGGATGGCACACAGTAGAGGACAGAATAAAATAATGTAATAAACCAGTTATTATTACTTACTTATTAACACTGACTGCCAATTAATAGATCAGGTATAGGAAAGGTATTTGGAGTCTTGTTCAAATAAAGCTTAGAGAACTGCCTTCCTGAAAGACTCTGAGGAGTTATTCACTTCTATGTGGGCAAACATTTATCTTACCTGGTAAAGACGCGTATGTCCATAGACCCACCTGGAACATCTAAATATCAGTTTTCATTTCTCACTGAGAGACATAAACTGTTTAAGAGGTCGATCTTTTGTCACTTAGACCAAACTGTCCAACAGCAGAGAGTGTTTTGGTCAATTAGTAGCTGTCAAATCTGCTTGTACTATCACCTTGATATCTTAAGAAAGCAGTAGCTGTACTGTAATCTTTACTGGACACCAGTGACAAAGGTGCAATCTGTGTTTGCACAAAACCAAAAAACTTCTTGTGTGACTTGCACTCAAAAATAAAGATATACTTTTTTAGTTCCACCCAGATTTTATATCAGTGCATGAATGACAATGTCCACAGCATTCCCTACTGCATGGGGTACAATAATACTCATTTATCTAGCCACCATAAGGACCAGATTTTTCTTTAAACATATGCAGATATGTACGTAAAACACATTTCTCATAAATCAGTACTTATTTTCACAAATACCATTGTAGTAGTAGTATTATCACTACTGAGCATCAGAAAAAGGTTTAACATCTGCATTAGGTGAAAAGTGAAGCCTTCTATAAAAACACATGCTATATATAGGTTAAAATCTTTGCAACAAAACATCCTCTTTTAATGGTTCTACAAAGCATAACATTTAAGACAGTCTCAACAAAAATTTGCCACCTAGTAGGTTTAATTTGTCTGGTTATTAACAATTATCAGTTGCCTTAAATATTCTGCTTGTGTGAAAATAATGACTAACATGAAATGCTAACACGCCTGTCGCTATCAACAAGAGAAGGAGCCAGTCCAGTTGAAGAGACCCTGAAAGCTTTAAACCCACTGAATTCCTTTCATGTAATACCCAAATATGGTTCTTTAAATCTGGCTGTCAGAAGCATGACATTTCAGTTTATCAAACACATTCTTAGCATAAACAACAGTGACACAGGAAATATTCTTGAGCAGAAGACCCAAGCATCTATGAGAAGAGATTTATAGTACACAAAAACATTTAATAATTTATAATTATTGTATGCATAAGGGTGTAAAGTTGTCTATCCACTGATAAATAATAGGCTCGTAAAAATGGTCAACTATCCTCAAACTTCGATCTACTAAATTACTTTAATAAGACAGCAGCAAAAACCCAAATAACAAAACAGAAGAAAAAATAAGGAACACCGAAAAAATGTAACGCTCTTCACTCTGCAACTCTGTAGTATACCTTAGACTAAGTCTCTCAGAACAAGGATGATTTTGACTCAAATATTTGTATACTGCCAAGTACAAACGAATTTAGGGCAGTGATGAGAATTCTTTAGTGTATTCACTAGGAGAAATCACATGCAGCTGCCAGGCAAAAACATATTTTCATGCTCCACCTTCTTTTGGTTTTTAAATGCCAAAGTTGCAGTCACCAAGAACGTACTGTGATGTATGTGTATAAATATTTGTTTTATTGCTAGGTACTGCTACAATACAAAGAAGTAATAGTAATACTAATACTAGCTGCCAGTGTAATTCACTCACTTTCAATGCAATCCCGAGGCATTTTTTTATTTGAATTTAAACGGCTGGCATCACAGAAACATTTCAAACAACAACAATAAATTTTGTTCTTGTAGAAGTCCAGTTGAAAGAAAATTAGCTAATGTTACAGCTTAACTTTATCTTTTTTTCTTCTTCAGTTTTTCAAACAATCATTTAATTCTCTAGTGTTTTTAAAGCTCTACGGAAGTAAAGTAACAAAGGCATTCATGCATATAAACCTAGTGTATGTTTAAAGCTTTCCTTTGCGCAGTTATATACCAACAAGAAGATTAATCCTAACTCAACAACATAAAGCTGTAGAATAACGCATGTTTGCAGTGTGGATACTCGAGCACCAGCCTTTGCCAGAACATGCTTTACACTGTTGGATTTGAGGAAGCACAAGAAGCCTTCAAGCCCTCTAGTCCCTGTCCGCACCCATCCCAAATTCCTCCGCAAACTCTACCCACAGCTACCGACTGTTCTCCACACAGACCAATGGCAAAATGCCACCGCTTGGCCCGAGCTACTGGTGACTCCAGAAGGAATGATCATGGATCTGGATGGCGGAATGACTTCAGGGCTGTTGGAATTCAGCGTGCTTTGCAAAAGGACTAAGTTAGTAATGCATGGTGTATAGCAATGCATTGCTTTGATTCAAAATGGCATACTCAGCAATTCCACAATCATTTGGGTTATTAGTAAAGTCAGTTTAGGAAGGAACAACTAATGTCAGGGGTATTTCTTTTTTCCATAGTATTACTGCATATTACACAGTATTACCTACATTCCATATACTTCTCCCAAGTAACTAGTGATAGGACGAGAGGAAATGGCCTCAAGTTGCGCCAGGGGAGGTTTAGATTGGACGTGAGGAAAAATTTCTTTACTGAAAGAGTGGTTAAACATTGGCACAGGCTGCCCAGGGAAGTGGTTGAATCACCATCCCTGGAGGTATTTAAAAGACGTGTAGATGGAGCACTTAGGGACATGGTTTAGTGGGCATGGTGGTGTTGGGTTGATGGTTGGACTCGATGATCTTAGAGGTCTTTTCCAACCTTAATGATTCTATGATTAGCAGCTCAGTGAAACGGGTATGCCCTTCAGGCTTTGACCTGATGGCCTACACAGATCAACTGCTAATTGCATAAGCATATGATCAATTATTAATTCTATTAATAAATACCATAGACTAACTGGGTACTCAAAATTTCAAGTTTCCACACAAAGTAAGAGCACTATTTTAAAAGATTTTATTTTATCATGCCATTTCAATATAAGCAACAGTGCGGACATTTCCAGCATTCTAATTCAAGCAGCAATAAATGAAATTATAATTATTTGAGGCATATTAACAGGACAAACAACATAAAATCATATGAGAAGCACCAATAATCCAGTGTTTGATTTTCTTGTATGTACATGGAGAAAAAGAGGGAGAGAAGCAACAATAACAAAGAGGAAAAAAAGGAGAAAGGATAAAAGAGAAGGAAAAGAGGGGAAAAGGGGCAAGTACAAGTGAGCAAAGAGTACAATCAAAAAGTTTGATAGTAATGAGTAAAATGAGTAAAAATAGTTCAAGAAAAAGGAAATTAAAGCAACAAACAAAAGGAAGATTTTTGCATTCCCAGAATTTAAACATGCAGTTGTCCCCAGCTTGTATAAAAAGACGAGGATGTAACACCCAGACAGGCTACATTTCCAAACCCAAGCCAAGTCTCATAGCAGGCACTGTAAGGTATACACAGATAATCCAATTGTTAGGTAGGAAACATTTGAGAAGAAAGGCAAGCACTATAATGTTATTTTAAAAGTAATCCTGGATTACTTCAATATTCATATTTTCCCCTGTAGAAAGACCTCTGGATGACTCTTCCAAAACACACTGTGAACTAACATTTGAGGCCTCCAGCATATTCTTCATCTTTGGCTTTTTCTATTTTTTCCCCTCTCTGTTTTGGAATCAGCTCCTGTATCATCATTTACTTGCAGCTGCCCCTGCCAGTGCAAAAGTAGCACTGTCTAGACTACGTACATATTTATGCCTCTTAAAAACAATTCAAATGATAGCTCTACAGCTCTTACAACTCCAAAATCACATTTCTCATTTCTAACATATCCTATTGCCCTATGAATTCAGAATTACTGCCTTTCTAACAATTCAATCCTTATTAACTCATAGGATCTTTCCTGCTAATTTCTGAAGCAAAGATGTCATAACATTCAATTACCAAAGTACTCGCTGTGAATGTACCTTATAAAATCTCCCAACTCTCTGAAATAAAACCAGCAAACGCTTCTGACAAAATCAGTTTATTCCACCTTGTACAACACATTGTGTAATACAAGTAAAGGCCATGAAATATAGAAAAAGTAGCCAATAAATAGTTAGATATCAATGCTTGCTCCAAAATATAGTATAAAAATCACACACAAATAGTCCTTCTGTCTTCCCAACTGCTTTAATAATCAATGTAGTATGTAGGGGGAAAAAAAAAGCCTTTTCCAGTGAGTCAGTTACATAGTTGAAATACTGTATCTTTTCATTTATTTTCACCACTACTGTTAGTCATGCTAACTTTCTTTTACCTAGTGGTAAAAATTCAGTATTGGATGCAGTTACATCTTCGTTTTGTTACATATATATACTTTGGTGACAATAGTTGCCATTTCTTCCCATTTGTCTATCTTGATTATTGAAAATTTAAGTTCATGCATGCTTGCAGAACAAAACAAATGCTACCCTTATACTTTGTAGAGCTGTACTGCTGGGAACAAGCTTACGGTGCATTATCCTCTAGAACATGCTGGGGCATTACAGTAGATGGATGCGTGAAATCATCACCAGTTCTTTGATGCAGGTGAATACTTCATTTATGAACTGTTTTTCATCCCATAAGAACAAAGTACAGGTATTAATGACAATCATTTCATTTTATAGCCCAGAAGACAGACAGAAAAAACATTTTATTATTTAATTCAATTTCATGAGGAAAACAGGTTTTGTCTTGGCTGAGACTTGCTGCTCTAACCACTACACAGAGGTAGCTCTGCTCAGTCTTCCTTCACTGAAATATGAATAAAAAAAATAAAGAAACCTTTTCAAGATTTTAGATGGTTTAGAATAATTTAAAAAATATTAAATACTAATCTTAGGCTAACAGTACTTTGTAGGGCACAGTGGCTGAAGAAATTTACACTTGACAGTGTAACTGAAAATCAAAATCAAGCAGCCTGCAAGCCCAACAACTCCCAAACTCACTGAAGGTATGTTTAAAAAAAAAAAAAAAAATTTAAATTATGACACTATTCAAAGAGCTGCTAAGCTGATGACTCTTGTGCTAAAATACAGTTTGCTTTAATCAAAGCTTTTTAATACTTGTTAATTAAAAAATAACTTGTACTCCTCTGCAAGTTGCTGGCTTGTTTTATAGCACAGCTTTGAGTTAGCTTTAGTGAACTCAATCTTTTAAAAATTCACTCATAAAAGGAAAAAGGGCAATTAAAGCATTTCAGACACTTAAGCAGTTAAAACAACACAAGTTACCTTGCAATCTACGTGCTTGTAAATGGATTATGAATAAAGCAGTACAAAAGTGCAAAATGTTTTGAAGTAGAAAATGAGCAACTAATAAAGAGGAAATACACAAATTCATCACACTCAGAGCTGCTACAAACATTTGAGAATACTCAGAATCTGTGACTGAAATAACAAACAAACGTTACTATAAACAAACATTATACATACATACATTATGTCCCCAAATATGGTCCATATAATCTCCAATTCTTATTACTCCACTTTCTACATCCCAGTATTTTCTTACTTGACAAGTAAGAAACTACAGCATTACTTCACACACCTCTCATTGTAACTTCTGCAAGAGTATGACATGTACCAATGCATCACTTTACAGACTCATTTCTGATCATCCATTCTTTCCATCCATTTTAGTTGTATTCATTTCAGTTGGGCTTATGGATGCTCAGCCATAAGATTAGGTAGCTACTCTCTTGAAGAGACTCTGTGTTAAAATTGGTAGATTAAAATTGGCTGACAAAACACTGCCTCAGTAATTGGCTTTCTTTTTTTCTCAAAATGTTTGCCTATATAGCAATAGGTCTGATTAACACATACATATGAATTAGGCTTAGTGGAGCTAATTCAATAGCGATGCCACAACAGCACATCCTTCTTTGGTGGCCTGCCTACCTGAGTAGCTCAGACAGGTTGAAACTGCCTGTGCTGTCACTATTGATACTTGAGCTAACCAGTTAAAGCTAATATGGACATGTCAACAGACTCTGCAACGACATCTCCGCAAGTTTTGCATAGCCACGGTTCTGTAAACTCAGTCTGATATCATTTAAGTGAAGCTCATACAATAGAAATATTTTCATAACAAACTATAAAATCATTTTTACTTTCATTCAAGTATCCCAAAGTACTGCTGAAAGGTAAGAAAGCCACACATTCTCTACATCTATATCTATATATTATTTTTATTAAAAAAAACAAACTGCCAAAACCCAAACCCAATCTGAAAATAAACTTGCCAGGTTAAAACACATATAAATAAAAGGGTGCTATAAAGATCATTAATTTCACTGAAAACAAAACCACATCCAATTTCTGAGCATTACTCTGAACTGTTCTCTTAAAATTATTGTACATATTTTGATACTCTACTATTTCAGCTAAAAAAAAGGGCTCTTCACATACAGAATATCCATTAACTGGTTCCTTCCACACTCATTAGTTTCACTCTACAGTAATTGCATTAATATAAACAAATTTACTTATAATTTAAACCTGTAGGTGATGAGTAAAATTGCACTTCATCCCAGTAAATAAGGTAAATAACGTACCTTTGTTCCACATGTGGTACATCATAATCAGGCAATCATTACTCTTTGAGACAAATTATTTGCAAAAACTTTCTTACTCCCAATATTCATGACATATGGATACCTGTACCGTATTAAAATTGCAAGTAATAAAATAACAAGGCAGGATAACTTCACTTTGAACTGGTCTGCTACGTGTGGAATATGTTTCCGTGGTTTTCAAAAGTCTTTAGACTACAGAAGCTGAGGAAAACACCAGTTAAGTTAAATTCTCCATACACAAGAGAAAAAAATATAGCAATAAAAGTATTGTACTTGAAGCAAAACTTCAAGTAAACCAACCTCAAAGATGTTTATAAAATCTAACAATTTTTGAAAAAGCAAAAAATACTTATCCATCAGAGTAACATAGACTGGAACTAACTGGTTAGACAGGTTGTGGCTGAGTAGAACGTGTACAAAAAAACTCTGAAAAGCTCTTGAGCAAGCCATGTCTCAGTATATAAGCTCAGTATCTAGTGGCCCTGTGTCAACTGGGACCTTTAAATGTTTCCAAAATGCAAACCTTTACAAGTCATCCAATCCTCCCAGGTCTGAGAGGAAGCTGGACTAGAGGCAGAGTTTTGTATAGAGAACAGATCATTCCAGGAAAGAAGTGAAGATAAATATAATAAAACTGCTGAGTCATTAAAAGCTATTTAAGAGCACATAGGACGATTCAAACCAAATTCCCTTCAACTTCACTGGGAGATGGTATCTTATTTCTTGGTTAGGGTAAAAAGAAGTGGATTGTTTCAGTCAGTTTCTGGCAGAACAGAGAGTTATCGCTCAGGTTATTTCTGTATGGAGATGCATTGTTTTAAAGTACAGTTTCATAAAACAAGTATCCAGGGACAGCTTAAGCTATTCCCCCATCCTCCTTGCTTTCCTCCTTTTTCTCTCCACCGGCTAGCTACTGCCCCCTCATCTCTGCTAGCAGAACTGCTTGGGTGGCTATGCCGTGTGTCAGACCAGAAAGCAAAGACATATGAAAAACACAGCATTAGTTCTCTCGATATGACTAATAGCACAGCCACAAAACCGGTAGCAGGATAACAATCTGGAGACAGCACACCCCAGCACTCAGACAGGAATGCATAATACTGCCACTGAAGATTTCATCTTCTCACACGGCTATTTCACTCAAACAGCTGCTGTACAGTGAGCAAGCAGGATGAAGGAATAGCTTAAGTGCTTCTCAAAGCACTCGAGCATTGAAACTGGCTAAAGGCAAATACTCTTAGGCCAAAAACTCTGCTCAATATCCATACGGAACTGCTCTCTAAGCAGTAGTGCCAAAAGACAAAATACCTTTTATGAAGAAAGGAGCTCTGGGTAAGAACAGTGACTGATATCTCTATGAAAGTTAGCTTGTCTGAGCCGCCACTGAGACATGGTGAGTCTTTGGATACGACATTAACAGAAAACTTTTGATGTCCTGCTACTGCAATTAAACAATATTTCAGTTCCGAAGTGGTTGATTTTTAGCCAGATTACCATTTTCCAAAAGAAATAACTGTTGGTTTTGAAACAAAAAGCCCTATGGTGTGCATTTAGACACAGGATAGTGCAAGACCTAAACTAGGTTTGGAGACTCAGTAGATAGGACATGCTGACACAACAGTAATTATCAATTATCAATTCACACTGTCTCACCAGTCCCCTCCTCAGCTGCAAGCTTCTCCTCATTATCTTGTATCATGAAAAGAAAACTCGGTGTTTCAGAAGTAACTCTACTTGTTCTTCAGCCATTTGATGAGTCCTCCAGTTAACAAAGGAAAGGGAATGCAAAGGATTTACTGCTAAGAACAGATAGAAATTACAATAAAGAGGTAAACTGACAAAGTCTTTCTGAGCTCTGGAAAAAACCAAACAAAGCTAAGGTTCTCCTTCAACAAGACATGTTTATACACAACACAAACACAGTCATCCAGAATAACATATCCTGTTGAAACTGGTGATTTTTTTTGTTTGTTTTTATAGCATTTCCCTCCTCAAGATGACATGGAGGGAACTGTGCTGGAGTTTCAGGAAATGTGCAAAATGGGAGTTGCATAAGTTTGGCCACAAATGCTAGTCAGATCAGAAAGCAAACATAAATAATCACTTCATGAGGTGTTTTCAACTTGTACTCAATGCTGAATTTTGTGCACTGTGGAATTATAAATCTCTAGAAGGGTGATAATCATAAAAATACCAGTATGGTATTAAAAATTAAATTTAAAAATTAGGTCTGTATACATACACACACACACATATATATCCCTGCCATTTTTCCCCTTCAAATTCTCACTGGTAGTGCACTGCAGAATTGCTATACAACTCATTTTTGCCATTGTCCACTAATTCACCCAAACAAACCATTTGATGCCACTGTTTGTAATGGGGAAAACATGAATCAACAGGCAAAGACAACTAATTTTTAGATTAAAAGGAAACCACAAGCAAACTTTGTTATTTTCCTCAAAGTGTCTTCTTGTGCCAGCTGCCAACAAATCCTTATTTTTGACTAAAAAGCTTCAAAATATTTGTGTCCTCAGTTTACATCTCCTTCCTGAGACAGTCTCTCAGTGGAGAGGCATCCTGTTACTTATTTCTACTTAATATTGAAACCAACAAATGGAAAAACATCTCGGGCAACAAATAAAAGAAGAAAGCCACAGCAGCAACGCAACAATGTCTACCAGATGAAATCTCAAACCAACATTTTTATCTGTAAGATCAAGTATTCATTTTCTTATTTCATTTCTGATACAATTTAAGATGGCAACAGTATACAAATGTTTATGAAAAATTGCATTCACTTTTTAGAGAAGTATACAGTGTTCCATATGGACAGGTTTTTTTGCCATTTTGCCTACAAATGGAAAGTACAACCAAGCACGACCAACTAAATGGAAAGCAAATCATGGCTTTGAAAAGGGCAAACAAATTGGGAAAGACCATTAAAATAAGTATATATTCTTATTTTTAATGAATTCTAAACAATCTTTTTTTGGTATTTACACACAGATAAAGTCATACTAATTTTCTGTATTTAAAATACAGACGACTTCTATATGTTCATTTTAGTCCAGACTTTATTTAAACAGTTTAAGAGAAACACTGGCTCTTTGGTCTGGGTATGATGTGCATGCCTATTGACGAAAATGGAACTGTATATAAGAAGCAATGGCAGGACATGAATGAAAGCCTATAGGAGGCTTTATATATATATAGGAGGTGTGTCTGCTAGAAACTTAGCAACTGTTTAGGTTGCTATGACCTTCAAAACCCTCTTTCAAACCATTCTGAATTTTTCACAGTTTACAGGAGAAAGTGATCTTTATGAAAGAAAGAAACAGAGAAAATCTCTTAGGGGGTATTTCTGAGCAACGACAACTGAAAAGAGAACTTTAAATTTATCAGAATGATACTAGTAATGTGGTTTCCCCAGAACAGAAAAGCTTACAAAGTCTGAAAAATATTAGAGCAATGTCTTTGATATAGATTGAATTTTTCACAGTTTACAGGAGAAAGTGATCTTTATGAAAGAAAGAAACAGAGAAAATCTCTTAGGGGGTATTTCTGAGCAACGACAACTGAAAAGAGAACTTTAAATTTATCAGAATGATACTAGTAATGTGGTTTCCCCAGAACAGAAAAGCTTACAAAGTCTGAAAAATATTAGAGCAATGTCTTTGATATAGATTTATATTCCCATAATTAAATGGGCGCCTGCCGAAATCAAGATCCAAGACTACAAACTTACAGGAATGCAAAAATACTTGTATAAATAGTCTTCAGTTTATAGAAAGCTTGAGTACAGCAGAAATTAGAGATAGTATTATGTGAACTATGGCAAGGACAAAAAAAAATTAAATTACTCCATCTTTTGTATTTATGCTGCAAAATATGATTATTTTAGAAAAAAGTTAGAAACCTCAAAATTATATTGATGAGTAACAATACTCAATGCTGGCACATGAGAAAAACCAAACCCCAAACCAAGCTCATTGTGCTGTTTTAGACACACAGAAGACATGCTCAGTTGCTAAGATGAATATTCTGGAAAAATACAAGTCAGCAAATAGCTGAAATATAATTGCCCAATATACAGGGAAGTGTCAACATTTGAACCTGAAAAAAGAAGTGATACTATTTGAAAGGAAAGACAGAAGGACGGTGAAAATCTTGCACGTTTACTTACAATGGCCAGGGTTTTAAAGTCATATTTATTCAAGCTAGGTGGACAATTTGCTTTGGAACACCACAGAGAACAGGCTCTAGACATTGAAATAATCAAAATTCTACTAAACTTCTTCATTGATGCACATAGTTAGAGGCAGTATGTGAAACACACTGTCCTCAAATTTCAGGTAGCTGCTGAAGGAAGGGTTTACAAATTACTTCCCTCTGTCTGCTCATTGGCATTTTAGATACAAAGTGAGAAAAACATATCTCAAACTAAAAATGGTGCTGTGGGATTGAATGGAAACATAACCAATAGGCATTGAATTGTGGCAATAATTAGTGTCTTGAGAAAGTTAATACTAATGAATATGAATATTTTATATATTCCGTTCACTTCAGTGAAGGACTGGAATTGGGATGCAGTTACAGTTGAAAAGCAAGATTTTTTTAATGTAAATAAATCCTAGCTACATACATCTCATATTGCAAATTTAGGTTTACTCCCACCTAAAGAAGTACTCGATGCTTTTTGCAATGTATTGTTAATATTTTTAAATATGTGAGAAAATCTGGTTTTAATTTCTCTTAAGGTTTCCCAGCAACATTTTTTCCTTCTCCAATGTTTTTTTTCCTTAAGGATATTGGTGACCGCTGATTACAAAAAGGAATGCAGTAACTGCTATAGGTTTTAGAAATGCAGTGTACTGCCAATCCCAAATTCCCCATCTCATGTTTTGTGCTGACTTTAACAGTTACAAATTTATTTTTTCCCCATTGCTATTG
>NW_008794855.1:137211-161539 GCF_000699145.1 Aptenodytes forsteri | reverse complement strand
TTCTATTTAAAAAAAAAAAAAAACACAACTCAAACACATCAGTAATTTCAAAGTTTAGGATTCCATCTTTGTCTCTGATCAAAACCAGCCAGCAACTGCAAAGATTCATCATGACAACTAGGAGTAAAGCAATTTAAAAAATTAATTTCATTCTTTTATTTCATTGAAAGGTTAAAAAAATGCTGCTGTAATTTTCAGTACTGTCTCTGTTCTTTCAAATTCCTGAACAAAACAGAAATAGCTTTAAATTCCTGAACGTGGATGTGTTTTTTGACTCACAGAAATAGTATTTTCATCAGTGTTTTAGGACTAAATTAAATAATGGATCCAAGTTCAACATAGCCCTTCTGTAAATAACGTAGTAAAACAGAAGGCATAAGGAAATGTGTATTAACGACAATGTGAGAGAAAGCTATTAAAAATAAGGATGACTGTGGAACATTTCAAGCTATAGAATGTACTCTTTTCTTGGTACCATGTGAGACATGGTAACAGGTGATAGTGTACAGAGGTTTTTATTTTTCCCCCCAGATAAGGAAATTGATAAACTGTGTGCTAAGGTACGCATGCATGTGGCTACTGCTCATCTATGGCACCACTAGGAAGATACCATGAAGGATTTCAGGATGCTAGAGATAACAAAAGGAGAGTACTGCATATGCAGGTGGCCCACCCTGAGCTGTTGTGCCACTAATCAGACTGCAACATGAAAAGGCAGAATATTGCATAATTAAAAAGGGGGAAGGGGTAGTATCAAGTTTTCCCTTGATGCTCAAGGGAAAAAATGACAGGACAACCATATTATAATTAATAAAGGTATAAAGTCTGCAACACTGGGTCAATAGAGAAGCTATAAACCTTGGCAGGCTATATATTTTGAAGGGGCTGAGAAAAGAACTTGTGAGGGGAAAAGGGGAGGAAAAGGAATAAAGAAATATAAGGTAAAGCAAATAATGTGATCAGGGCTGTTCAGGGGCACCCTATCTAGGATGCAGCCCTGCACCTGCTTAATAAAGGTATAAAGTCTGCAACACTGGGTCAATAGAGAAGCTATAAACCTTGGCAGGCTATATATTTTGAAGGGGCTGAGAAAAGAACTTGTGAGGGGAAAAGGGGAGGAAAAGGAATAAAGAAATATAAGGTAAAGCAAATAATGTGATCAGGGCTGTTCAGGGGCACCCTACCTAGGATGCAGCCCTGCACCTGATTATAAAGCCTGGAGAAGAAGAATAAATCTGTTTATGTTCTGATCATGTCTGATTGCCTTCTCTGGTCAGAAGGACTTGGGGTGCTCTCTCTGGCATTGATGAAGAACGACCAGAATGGGCAGACAGGGTATCCTGAAATCCTAACACCGTATAAAGGTGGAGGACCTAGAGATGAAACATGGCATGACTACCATTCTAGACTCGTGTCTAACAGTGCCATAATAATGTTTTCTGTTTTGTTTTCTAATCTTTTCCAATAATTACCAATGTTGTATACGCTGCTTTGGCTGGTACTAAGCATTGAGCTGATACTTTCATTTGCAAGCCCTGTTTAAAGACCAGGTGGAAGACAATAATACCAAGGCAGCCATGTCACCTTTGGAGGTGCTTCACCTACACTTTAACCAGTGACAGTAAGGAGAGGATTTCCTAAGATTCAAGGGGCCAGTGCCACTTGCCTTGTCAGGATATCTTGGAGGGCATGCCCTACAACATAAAACCTCACTGGGTCTACTGCAGGTATCTATGATGACTGGTACCTTCATTATGATTTGAAGAAAAATGCTCAGGAGCTTAAGATATGACTAATAGGTGACTAAAGGATGCCTTCAGTAAAGGTGCTGCAATCTGGAAGGCAAGAAAAAACTATGTCTGTAAGAAGAAACACAAAGCAGCAAAGTGTCCTAACAAAATCAGGAGATTGAGAGGAACTGAAATGGTGACGAACACACTACCCATAGCATGACATACCGAGCAAGGAAGGATAGGTCACGATCTGTGTAGATATTGTAAGAAAAAACTTCACTTTCATCCAGTAATGGATATGCATAGTCATGCAGAAGATGGGGACGTTCCAACATTTGTGTATGGTATTTCTCACAATTCATTTATAATTGCAGGAAGCAGAACATTTCACAGCTTGATGTCTTGCAAGGAACATCATGTTGTTCCTTTAATACTGTTCAGCAAGAAAACATCAACATGTAGCATAAGATACACATAAATCATTACCTAAATACAGACATATGTAAAATACTGTCAGATAATTCTGAAATAACTTTAAAATAAAAAAGAATAAATGGAGACACATGTTCCAAATAGTCTTTTTTTAATGTTTTGGGGGAAGATATCGTGGTGGTGGGTGGTGGGCGTGTGCGGGGTATGTGGGGGGGGGGGGGGGGGCTGGGGGGGTGAATTAATGTCAAGAAAATTAAAAATCTATAAATGTACTCCATATGCACAAGTTCCACAAAAGCTCAAGTGCTCAGAATCCCATAACACCACAGGCCTATCATTTTGGGCTTTTTTGTACAAATTACAGAAACAGTCTGTCATGACTTGCTTCAAAAATAAGAAAACTCTGATGCGGTCCACTTACACAATTTCCATCTTTTTAGTCAATATTTTCTCTGTTTTACTCCAAAGCAAGAAAAAAAAGATATCTCCAAAACTTGTACTGCATGGCTGCTGTATACGTTGTCTGAACCATCATAACCTGGCAACTCATCACTCGCTAGGAGTCAGCCCTGCAAATAATCCTGACTCTAAGTTCTACTTAGAGAGATCTCAGAGCCAAGAGCACTCAAAGAGCCAAAAAGTCGGTATGAAAACACTCTGCCTTTTCTCTAATCGTGATCAGAACACGTGGAAAAAGAGAATTAAAAAATTATATACATCCATTTGAAGTAGTACTGATTTTTTCTTGAAAGCCTATTTTAATGTCATCTTCAATCACATTTTATAACAAAGCATGCTATACACCCTTTTGAATCACCTCCAAATTCCTTAGGGTTTGCTAACTAGTAATAGAAATAAGAGACTGGTTCTGCCTGGAGAAAAGATGGCTTAGGGAAATTCTAAGAGTAGCCTTGCAATATCAAAGAAAATGCAAAGCACAGCTCTTTATGGAGGTGCATCCTCAGAAGGATGAGAAATAAAGAAAAATTTTTTCTCAATGGCAGTCAGGCATCGGAACTGGCAGCCAAGAGAAGTTGTGTAAACTCTGTCCTTGATGCCTTTCAAAACCAACTGAACAAAAACCTGGTCTGAATTCAATCTTCACCCTGCTTTGAGCAGCACGTTGGACCAGATGACCTACATGACCTCCTGAGTACACTCACACAGTAAGAAGGTAATTTAAGCAATACTGTAAGTTAGCAGCAGCTAAAATAAATGCATTCTTTCCTCTAGTATGATAAGCTAGGTTACACCTGGCATTAAATTGGCTCAGTGAAGGCTATTCATGTTCTAGTCATGTGTTTTGTTTGGCCCTTATGCAGATAAAAGATTACATTTTAAAAAGGTATGATGTAGAACTGAGGTTTCATGGTCTCTATAAGCTGTGATCATAAAAAGTGACTTCAACTCCTCTTTCTATACTCATATATCATCTCTCAAATTTCCACTCTTAAACTGACCAATCCCAGATGCTTGACTTCTTAACTTTGCTTAAGTTTTTTGTTTGTTTTGGGGTTTTGTTTTTTTTGTTTTGGTTTGGGTTTTTTTGAGATGTCCTCCTTATATTCTTTCAGCCTGCTGGCTTTCTTTGATGACATTACACTTCAGGCATTTTCAAGACGATTAAGAAGCAGATGTTCCTCCTGTTTCAGCATGCTCCATGTATTTAAATGGCCTTTCAGACAGAATTTGAAAATCTATAAGCCACTTTCAACACCACAGATTCTATTATATTAACTTGTACGTTAATTTTACCCCCCACTGAGATTTAGAACAGAGCCACGGTAGTGAATGTAAGTTTTTCCTCCTACCATTCATTCCTGCAGGAAGAAGCAAAATTGATAAAAAGAAAAATAACAATAGTACTATTGTACGCTGACTAATACTTCTCCTTGCTGTGAAAGGAAAAGAGGCTACTGATGCCCTCAGGAAATTCAGAAAAATTAGAATTTGATGTTGTGGAGAAGCAATGTAGAAAGCTATGCTTAGAGGAAGAAGAAAAAGCAGTGGCAAAAAAGATTCCTTTTGCCACTCACGCTTTGGAAGTAATTCTGTAAGATCACAAAATATTATTCTCTAGTTCATAAATATGCTTGTATTCCCTCATGGTGTAGGAGTAGGTATCAAAAGCAGACAAGTTTTATCTGTTATCACTGTCTGAGGAAATGACTGCAAACATACAGATGCAGAGGAGAGCAATACGTTATCGATGTTGTCATGTAGTTCCAAAACTAAATCTCTTTGGGAATCTGTTGAAAATATACATCATCTGAAGTTTGTGCTTCAATTCATCCTGTGCCAAGAGCACTGATACTTAAAGAATCCAACTTTTTGGTACAAAAGGCTATAGTTACGCTACCCACTGAGGTGAGCAAGTTCTGTTGGGATAGCAGAAGAAAGTATCCTACTGTTGCTCCATATTGCCATAACTAGGCTGCTTCACAATATGGAGATAAGGTATATTCATGTGATATGGCTAGCTGAAAAAGCACACTTGCTCTTATACGCTTCCCTCATATAGTTTTTAAAAGATTCTAATTCTTTATTTCATTTCTACTTAATGTGGCAACAGATCAGAAAACTCAAGTAGAAATAGTGAACCGATTACAGTTACTAGAAATACCTAAAGTTTAAAAAAATACTTTATACCAGTATAGGGGTCCAGGAGCGTTGCTGTCTTAACTCATGGAATCCTTTATGTTCACAGAAGTGAGATTTAGATCAGCATTTGAAAAGACGGTCTTTTGAAGAAGAAATAGAAAACAAATTTATTTCAACTGTATCAAATTGCTTAAAAGCCTATTTCCACTACTGGTTGTCATCTAATAGGTACAGTTAGAGATGTTATAAAAATCTGTTGTAACCACTATAAATAAGCTTGATGCCAATCTGAATTCTAAGCCCTTTTCTTCGCTGAAGAAGATTTCCTTGAATAATTTCTGTTGAATAATTTCAGCAAGGTAAGAGGGAAAGCCTTGTCCCTCTACAAATAACAACCTATAAGGAAAAGAGATCAGCCTAGATTTTATGAAGAATCCATGCCAGAGGGTCAAGGCTTCCACATTCATTTCACACATCCTATGGCTCTTGCTCAAGACACTAAGCAACAGTACTCTTGTGGCAGTTTGCCATAAGACATAAAATAATAAAAAGTTATTTTAATTATTAGTCACTGCTGTTTACTCTTTGTCTCTTCTCTCCTCAAAGGAGACCATTCTGCATTAAGGCATCTTAATAGACAATAACATTCATATTGCACAACTCATTCAAATGACTAGCCATGCATATGGGATAGGCAGGCATACAGTACTTACAGACGACGCAGATATTGGCAACTTGCTCTGCTCTCAGAGTGAATTATTCACATAAACAAAGCAAATACTAGACCCCTGAGGATACTGCAATGTTTTTCACTCAAACAGCAATTACCTTAACTGCATGTATCTGAAATCATTTGCAAGGCCATCCTAGTCTGAGGTTTTAGCCGAATATACAGTATTTTTTCTTTAGTTATTATGACAGGCAAGTTTCCATGGAAGATTTTAACGTAAATAACAATATTAAAACACTATTTAATTATTAATCTTACAAACATTTAAATATTATTGGAAGGCAGCAGATGATGTCCATTTTCAGATACTACTTTTACGAATTAAAAAAACCCCAAACCCTCCAGATATCAGGTAACCATGGGACACTCTTTTTAACAACTCCTACAATTTTCAAACATTACTGTTCACGGTAGGAAAGTGTAATGTCACTTTCAAGAAGAGGGAGCTATGTCTTTGCAGATCCCTCAGACTGATTTTATTTCTTCCTTAACAAAAGTTGAGAAAAAGATAAGCAAGGGCCTCATAGGCATTCTGTTTCATACTAATGGCAGGTACTACTAAGATCACAAAGCCACACTCTTATGCCAGGTAACTAGAGGGATGAAGGAGAAGAACAAACTAGATTATTTATTTGTTTAGTACAACAGGCTTTTGTTCGGATATTTTAACTTCAGTGTGTGTAACAGAAATGCCAGATGGCACCAGATACATATAGGAGAAACTTCATTTTGGCATGCATATTAAAGGACAACAGTGATTTAAAGGTGGCCACAAGGAAGTCATGGTTGGACTTGATGATTTACAGTTGGACTTAATGATCTTAAAGGTCTTTTCCAACTTAAATGATTCTCTGATTCTGTGAAGGCGAAACATGGATACCACCAGAACTATAATGCCTTCAGGACTTTTACTCACATATTAGAAGCAGTAACATTATCAGACGAAGTGTTTGCTTACCAGCAACTGCTTTCTGTGCAAAGCCCAGACTACGGAATACACATGTACCAGATAAATAGATCATCTCAGACCCTTAAAATTAGCAAGCCTTTGTGCTTCACTGTTCATGCTAAAGTATGTGTTTTAGAGAAGTCTATATATAGATTCATTAACACTGTAAAAGATCCTTCAGTCTGCTTAGAGGATGTAGGATTTTCACTCTATGATCTAGTAGAGGAGACAAGATGGTGTCCCACTCAGTTCTGGAAAGACACTGGAACATGTTGACCTTTCAAAAAATACAGAGATGACATAACCTAAAAAGTCCAGCTTTAAGACTTTACTAGAATTCAGCAGAGATGCCACATCCAAAGCAGATGCATTAAACCAGAGCTGCACATGAGCAAAGGCTGGCCAGATCCATCTTATTGGCCTACTAGCAGACAATCTTGGGTCCCAGCTAGGCAGGCTTTCTGGCAATGTGTGCCTGAACACTACCAGAAGATGATCCTGAGACAGCGGTCAGAAGCATAAGAAGCCACATTTAAATATATAACAAAGTGAATGCTGTCACTTTTGTCTCTAATAAATACACCATCATTTAAATACGTAAACTCTTTTAGCTGACGTGTAACCATGAGAATAATTTGTTATTCTTTTCCCCACTTGTGCTAAAACAACTGTTGTCCTATTGTTTGACTCACTCTTTACAAATCAATGCTTTTAGCACGCGTACTGAACCGTGCTATCTCATTTCAGATGCTCGCTCCATTTGTTAAGTATAACTATCTCCATTCTTTTTAAAAAGCTCCAGATAAACTACAAAAGTTTGATATTTCTTCTTTGGACTTTGCAAAGCAAAGCACAGGAGAAACTGAATGGCTATTTTAAGAGACAATGTGTTTTCCCAGTATCTTTCCACCACATACCGGCTAACAATTATGGTTAACTCAATGGTTATACCATTCCATGACTATCTGTGTAAAACATTCCTCAGAGTACGAATTCAAGCAAACAACGAATTTTTAATGTCAGAACTCAGACAACTCCATCTACCAGGTAAATTTGACATTTCTGAAGCTTAGCAGACTCACCATCTCATCAAACACTGACACTCTGCAGAAGCTCTATCTGGGGATGAAGGAAAAGGCTCTGCTGGCATACAAAGGACTTGTGGTAATGTACTATTATTCCCTCCCTTCCCCTCACACTCAGTGCTCATGTTTGGATTACTAACTTCACTGCAGCTTCTGCATAGCTGTGCTTCAGGATCATGTTTCAGGATGTAATTAGCCTTACAAAAAAATAAGGGAAAACGCTTCAGTCATTTTATTTTCCATGCATAAGCTACAACTTATGGTGAAATCATTGCTGTAAATGGACAAAGGAAAAATTTTCCATGCTAAAACGTCAACAAAAAGGTTTGCTTCTTATAGATTATAGGCTATACAGGCAGGAGTGGATTAAGAAAATATGAATTGTAGAAAAAAGTTCTAATTTTAATAAATGTTTTTATGTTAAGGTTACGCTTGCCAAAATGTATTGTCTCTGTAAAATAATAAATCCACATTAAAATCATGCCACCTGGAAACTAAATTTCTAAATACATAAAACAGAACTGAATAAAATACACATTTTCCATGTCTTTTGAAAACACTCCATTTTCCTGTTCCTTATGCAACTGCAAGTACTGAAAGAGAATTTCCAGCTGTGCCTTGTCAGCCTACGGACCGAACATATTGTGCTGCTTTTCATTTTCCTTAAGTGAGCTTTTTAGCTCTCTGAGTAACAGTATTAACTGATTCTCTGCACACAGAACAGAACAGCGCTTTGTCCCCAGGGAAAGAAGCTATTTCAGACTTAACTAAGGAATCATCTAACATGTTTCAACAATCCCTACTGTTTCTCTGTTTGTTTTAAAGATATCACTGTGATTTTGTTTCATTTGCAACTGGAGACTAAATGACACCAAGCAGAATCTGCTGTTAGGTTAGATTACAAGGTAAAATGTTTTAAATTTTAAACTACTGCTTAAGGCATGGTGTTGAATGGCTTAAACGACATGTTAACTTTGCAAATATGTATGAAATAATATTAGCTATATTTAGCAATACTGAACATAAATGCTTTTCTAGATAAAGTATGCAATACCAGTTGATCTGCTTTTTGTTTGGTATGAATGTTTGCCACGCACTTCAAGCTTAAACTAACTGAAAGTGCAATTAGTTTTGCTGGTATGGTTAAATGTAACTCATTTCTATGCAATAAATTTAAAGAAGAGTATGTGAAAAATCTTGGTAAATCACTTTAACCCCTGTGTATCATCAGCAATAACCTTGACATCTTAGAACGTGTTTGAATTTAGACTGAATAGATAAAGATAGATTATTTAATAAATTCTGATACTCTGGTATTTCTAAAGGGTCACTACTTTAAAAATTAACTATTTCCATAATAGTTAATTTTTAATAGCAAAATGATAGATACTGAATTTACTGAAGAGAAACATTTTGAAAGCTACAAACTACTGAACATATTACATGAGAAAAGTAAAGGTCATAGAGATGCTTACACGTACTATGCATGATGTAAACATTTATGGGTAAAATTAAAAAAGGTATAGCAATGCAGTCATGTTGAGAGTATCTGGCAACACAAAGATATAATAATTTCATTATATTAGCTATCTATAATTTTATTTTGATATGTAATAATTTATTACAAGTGTTATAAGTTGAATAGGTTGACTTTTCCCCAAATTAAAAGCTGGCTGGCACTATACCAAATATAACTTCCCAATAGATAATCTGAGGATTCCAGCCATGGGCAGTAAAGGCCCAATGCATTAAGGCCTTTTACTTGTATGACATTCACAGCTGGGGCCTTAAAGTGTGAGACACCACTTACTAAATAAGCCAAGGAAAGAAACTCAGAAATGTAGCTCAGTATTTTGCATGCAAGGGACACCATTTTGTTGAAAGTAGCATTATTAAGCTTTCAGTACTGAATAGTTAACTTGGTGTGAAAATATAGCATATAAACTCACATATATGAACAGGACTAGTTTATAAAGACACATTATTGGGGGGTTGTTTTCTGTTGTTGGTTTTTTTTTTTTATTTGTAATTATAATGTATTTTATGAAAACAAGTTTCACTTTAAAATAATTGGATTTACTATAGAGTTTTACTCGATATTGAAGTTAACAGCAAAACTCTGAGACATCATTTGTACAGTGAATGTAATGTAATTCACCCTATATTATTCCTGGTTTTTAAAATTACATGCCTAGAGAATGGAAAAGTATTTCAATCATGCCATTGCTTAGGGACATGGTTTAGTGAGCATGGTGGTGTTGGGTTGACGGTTGGACTCGATGATCTTAGAGGTCTTTTCCAACCTCAGTGATTCTATGATTCTATGATTATAAGCCTCTGGTCACAGGAAGAAATGGTTAAATGTTAAAACAGCACAAATGTAATGTATCAGCATTGTAACTACATAGCTATGGCGTTATTAGTATACTAAAAAAATGTGACCATAATTAAGATGTCACTAACTCAACAGAATGAATACACATGTTCAAGACTTCTTTGTATATTCAGTTTTCCCTAAGGGCTCTTTGTATGTTTCATTCAAACTTGCGGAACAGAAGTTTACTGTGTGATTTTATAGCTAGTCATTACCATGCAAGTAAGTTAGAATCCAAAAACATTAGGTCAGTTGTCCTGCAAACTGAGGTACTAAGAAACAAGCACTTTCTGAAAAAGAACAGACATCATCAATGCAGAGTACAAGCTTCTGCATGTATTTGATATGTTAACTAGAAGTAATTTCTCTAAATAAAAGGCCAGCATAAAGTCTATATAGCATTTTGGAATAACTGATTTCTAATGGGTAGAAAGCAGTAAACTAAAGTCTGGATTAATTTCAGAACCCTGCTATTACATGAGACCTTATGTGGATTTCTGTGAGACGCATCTCAAATTCCCTTTATATGGAAATAAAAACATTAGCTTAGCTTAACAAAATTCTGCAAATTAATATATATATTTCTATAACATTTTAAAATTAAAATAGTTGAACACCGAAACTACAATATTAGAAAGAAGTAAAAGCATATTGTTTTAAGATTATATACCGCCAAATTCCCTTCTAAAAACATGAGAATAAAAAAATATGAGAATTATTATGCTGTGGAAAGCATGAAAAACATGGAATCAATCACATGCCTTGTGTTAAAGAAAAGTTAGGCAACTTGTACCAAAAACTTGACCTATTATATAAATCAGAAAATACCAAGATGCACAAACTTTTTAAAAAAATCTGATTCAGGCAAAACCACAGTTCAAGTTCCTGAAATAATACTATCCTGTATTTATACAATATAAGTAACTATAATAAGACTAACTCCAAAGTGAAAGACTACATATAAAGCCAGACTGATGAACATTAAGAAAAAGCATTTTTTTAATCCTCTCAAGACTTCCTTAGAAAAAACCATGGACATACTCTAAGCCTTGTCTTGGACACAAAGTGCTCTAAGTCTCAAGCTCTTCACTAATTCTCAACATCACAAGAATATTAGTGTCTTCAGACCCTACCGTCTCAGTTAAAATAGGCCACAGGACAAGAGCATTTCCTTTTTGAAAGAATTATGCCGACGGAGCTATGACAAATCATTAATAACTTTGGACATGCATAGCCTTATTTCCACACTGGTATAGCCATTGCTGGATATGCTTTCTATGCATACTCCTGAATCTTGACTGCTCTGTTTTGGAATGCCACCTATTGGTGACAGTAAACGTAATTTTTCTGTCAGAAGCATAAGAAGGCTCAAGATATATAGTAATTTTGAATTTCTTAGAAAGTAAATGCAGAACACAACCCATTATAGATCAACCTTTTTAGACTACCTACTCTTAATAAAAACTTCCACTAGAAAAGCAGATGTGGGATGCCACAAATAGTACTATTGTGACCAAACTTGCAAAAGGCCGCCTCTACTGCAGAACCAAAAAGATTCTGTTAAAGAAGAGGATGGCTAGAAATGGAAGCAAAAGCAACAACTCTTTTCACCTATGGTGAAAAATACCTTGCACAGAAATGATAAACCAAAAGCATTCGGGGCAGCATATCAGAAATGAATTGGGCATTTTTCTGCTACTTTGCCATTCCCACGTTCAGAAGTTACAACAACCTGGAAGAAATATTGGCAATCAAACAAGTGAAGAAACACTTTACAGCTCTTGGGAACTCCCTTGCTGGAAGCAGTAACAATGACTATACTACAAATGCCTGGTGGTACTGCAAATCTAAACTACCTCTTTAAATGCAACCCCAAATACAAAGCTAGTCCCTATTTGAATTTGACTATTGCCCATAAGGGCACAGAACCACAAAACTAAAATTGCTTACTTTAGCTCCGAATAGGGCGATTTCTTTCCAAGAGGAAGCTTGGTTATATTGACCTAGCATGTATTGGTCCACCTGCTTTGAAAAGTGCACCTGACATAATCCTAAAAGCTCTCTAGATATCTAATTTTCCTCTTTTTTCCCATTCCAGGATACTTTCTGAGACACACAAAAACATGCAGGCTACATCATTAGTCTATTATTTCCTGCTTGTCCCTCTGTGCATTGATTTTTCTCAAAACGAAACTAGTGCACTTCTCAGGAGGCAAAGGAGAAGAATGCGCTACAGAGGATTGAGAAGGAGCTCCTCAGCAGGGCACAGGTCCCCAAGACAGCCAAGGATGAACCTTCCAGCTCCTGTTGCTGTAGTACCCAGCATACCTCTTATTAATATTGATGACGGTGTTATGGGAGTATTTGACTCTCTCATAGGTTTGGGTGGACATGAATCTAGTTACAGTGTCTTACCAGGTAAGAAAAAAGCCCCTCTACTACTTAGAGTGGGCCGATTTTTCTCGATTTCAAATGAAACGTATAAACTCATGAAAGCTTTATTTTAGCTCTACTTGCAACACATACTGAAATAAAACTCAATTACCTTTTTCTAACCTACTTTTGTTGCCTTTTATAATAATTTCATGGTTAGCATATGACGCTTTTTAATTTTCTATGCTTAAGCCTTACAGAGAGTCCTGCTTTGCCAGGTAACAGTAATATTTTCTGCAATTTTTCTGCATTCTTATTTCATCTTAACTAATAAAATTTTGTTGGGATATTTTCATAAATTCAAATATGTAGCAAGTTTGAAGGCCATTTTGAAGAATTTCTTGCTCAATATATCTCCTAAATCAATTAACATTTCCTGAGGCCCTAACACCAATAACACCAGTGTTATTTAAAATGGATTTAAGTTCTTTTTTCTTTTGGTTGTATTTTTGAAAAACAGCATTCAAACTATGTCTACATGCAATATTTCAGGAATAATTCTTTATTTTGTAAATAAATTAATAACACACAGTAATAGTTGCAATATGAAACTTACATTACAAACGACCCTTATGATGGAAAACTAAGCTAAGAGAGAAAAAAACACTCATTCAACACAAGATAGCTCTTACACTCCATCTATATTGAGAACCTGGATTTACTTAAAAGAAGTTCAATAGTATGATTTATATCAAACTTGCCTTTTCGGTGATCTAGAGGTTTTCACATTGCTGCGCTAATAAGTATTTTATGGGTTTTGAAGGAGATGTAGGGAAGACAATTTGATGTCTTAACAAACAAACAAACAAGCATAATTTCACTGACCTTTACTGAAACCCGCCTTGGTAATCGTAACAGGCCTCTCTACAGTCCCCTCAAAGACTGCAAGACTAGACAGGGACTGAGAACTGAGAGTTGTTAAGTCTCTCTTTGGTTCTTAGTGCAGTAAAGGAAGAAAGAACTCTTGCTCTAGGATGCTTGTGATTTTATGTTCAATGTCACAAATGGGAAATTATGACACACAAAACAGGAAATTAAGATTCACGAGAGCCTAAAAATCAGACATGCATTCTGAAGACAAGAACTTCCGAATACTACTATCAGTATTTTTAAATTTTGAAACCCCAGTTATTAACCAATTGAAAATTGTTGAGATGTTAAAACACTTCATTTCTTTTCATAGAAAGAGGTTCAAAGGTTGAAGAAAAGACACTGGATGCATTCTGAAGACAAGTTCTTCCGAATACTACTATCAGTATTTTTAAATTTTGAAACCCCAGTTATTAACCAATTGAAAGTTGAGATGTTGTGAGGAACCAATATAAGGTCGCATCCACCCTATAGCTAATAAATATAAAAACAGATACTTCCACATTCCAGCACTAAGAGATCAAACACTGAGAAAAAACATCATATGCAATTTTATGAATTTTATGACCCCCCGAATGCCCTGATTACCACTGTTCTACATAAAATGATAATAATCTATTTTTATAAGCAAAAAGTTAAACCTTTTACTGTGTCACAAAAGAGATATGACCACTAGGTCAATATGTCTCAACTTAAATGGCAAAACATATTTTAGTCACATTTTCTAAACAATTACTATTACTCCTTACTTTCAGAAAGGCTGAACCATTTCAAATCAAATATTTTTAAGTAAGGGGTTTCAATGGGAAAACTAGCAAAACTCTTGACTATAGCATTTCTAGAGTGTACTACAATATTACTCTTATAATACATACTACTAATGTCAAACTTTTAATTTAAAAATATATTTTAAATTAAACAGCAGAAAATACCACATAAATAGCATACACTTCACGTAAGATATTCCAGTCTCTCTGTCAGACACCATCAGTCATGCTGAAATAATGCATGGTTCTTCCCCCCTCCCCGCCCCGTTTGTTTCTTTCTATCTGGACTTGCATCCAAAAGCTGAGCTAAAACGACTGAACTCATTTTATTTGGAACTTTATGCTGAATTTACACCATATTTCCAAAGGTTAAAAGTCCTGTGCTCATCTGCCAAAGACTTCAACCACAAGGTATTTTTTAGTCTAGCTTTTAAAGTTCAAAATTTTTTCAAGTTAATGTCAGATTTGGAAAAAACCACTGTTATTAATCATGCTTTAGAACAGAAGAAAATGCAATCCAAAACTTAATTTTCATTCTCCTAGCTACTTATTTTTGCTCTAAACAAAAACAATTTACAGATATCATATGCAGGATGAAAATTAACAGTTAAATAGAGGTTTAACAGTAACCAGATATATCTCCTTCCTCTATATAAAAATCATGTGAACCATTTAAATTAAATCAAACAGTTCACCACAACATAAGATAATTTGCAGTTGTTTGTCCTTTACAGACTACAGTCTGCCCATTAAACAGTGCAGAATAGGATGTACACTGTTGCACTATTTCTAATATCTCTTAAACCTCACTTCACTATGGTGGTACGAGCAGAGAGAAGTTGTTCAGTGGACAGAAAGTTTAAGGACCATCTCAATGCAGTCTTTACTCTCTCTCATAGGGGTTATGTGAATTCCAACAGAGTGCCAAATAGCAGTTCTGCAATGCAATAAAAGAGTACCTCTTTGCCCTTGAGCACACACACTTGTCCTGTCTTTTTAAGTAAGTCTCATGTACACCGAAAACAAGATAAGTTGTTAAAGAAGTCTGCAGAGGCCAAGGCCTGATAACCCATCTCTTTATGCTCATTCAGACAACATTTTCACCAACTTCAGATACAGTCTAGTAGCTAAAACAAAATAAAGAATTCAAGGAAGCACAGAAGAATTTCCATCTCAAGCCAGATATGTTCCTCTGGAACAGCTGACATTTTGTTGTTTAACATGAGGAAGTGTAGTGTTCTTTTTGTGTTTCCTTTGGAGATTTATTGTGGCTTCCTGGCAAGCACATGAAAACCAGAAGTCAGAATCCAGCAAACAGCTGGATAACAGATACCTGGGTAGAATGACAAGGGACTTACAGCCAACTAACATTTGGCCTGGGCTAACTCATCTCCTCCTTCAGTTAACATGGCTTGAGTTGATTAGAGCACAATTTTATGCAGCTGAAATGATGCATACATATCCTGGACCTTTGAGAAAACAAGATGCAACTGTTCAAAAAATTAATTTCTCCCCCTTTCCATCCTGAGTAACTTAAATCAAAAAAGCATTTTTGAAAATATAAGGAATATAGAGGAGCATCCAAACAAGATGATTCTGATAATTTTTATTCCAGAAAACAGCTTCGTATCCAATGGTCTTTACGTAGAAGGGCAAAGAAATACCTTTGTTATGAAGCTGAGAGTAGGGCTGCCTTGAAGGACTTTGCAAAATGCCTGATTTTGAGTCAAATATTAATTCCAGAGACATTTCAAACCAAATATTTACAATAGTCTTGTCAGGATATTTAGAGACTATCCTGAATACTCTTCCCTTTAAAACTGAACAACCCAGCATGGACCAGGGCAGAGTGTGGGAAAACAAACCCTGCAAACAATCCTTCCAAAGACAATTTGTCTATTGCAAAGTAAAGACTCTTGCATGTAAATTCAGTTGCAATAAGATTTTTCCACTGTATTAGACAATCTTCACCTGAAGGAGGAAGTCAAACCAAATAGGAAAAAAGGAAATTTTTTTAATTATTATTTATACGCACGAAAGTACAAAATAACTTAGAAATGGGTTTTCAGCTTGAAACAAACACTTCAGCAATGCATTCTTACATTAATTAGAAAGAGGAAAAGGAAGGTGTGTAGGGAGTACAGATTCTCACCAGATTCAGAGGTACGCTCAAAAATAGGAAAAGATTTGCATGGGATGAAGAATCTCAACCTTGGCTTTCCTTCTCTCAAAAGACAAAAAAAAAAGTGTCATGCTGAAGTGCAATGTTTATCCTCGAGTCTGGATGAAAACTGCCCAAGGAAACTTTCGCTGAGGTAGACTCCATCACTGGAAGGAGAGAGAGACCTTCCCAAGCCTTTACACTCTTCCAGACAACTTGCCTACTGAATATCTGAGTATAGCTTACAAAATAAATCTCTTCTACATTTCTTTCTGAAAATTTTGACTGGTACCCTGGGGAAATCTCAATTTTTTGTAGATTCATGTCCAGAAACTTTGGAGATGAAGTATTTATTAGCACAAGTTGTTCAAGATTGCTACTTTCCTAGCAAAGAATTTTTTTCAGATAAAGCAAGTTACAGGGAAGGTGAGATGTTTGCCATCTTACCAGTCATTACAGAATGGACTTTACTTCCATTAAGCCTATGAACAGTCACTATAAAGTGAATGTTGTTACCCACCTGGTTCCACAGAGCCTTAACAAAACTTTCTCGTTTAATGTGCAAGATATTAGAAAAGACATCTAGTGCACAAGAGAGAAACAGAAGGGGGTCTGGGAAAAAATATTCTCAAGCTCTGCATGATTTATTTTAACTCCATTGTGGTGATGAAAACTTTTGCTTCTTTCTCAACTGTATCTATGCACAGCTTACATTGAGATCTGTGATTTCTGCTTTCCATTTCTAAGGATGGAGAGGAAAGAGGAGCTGCCATGCAAAAGACCCTCAGAAACTCACCATCTAGATTTAATTTTCCCATTTTAGGAATATCTCTGAATTTGAATATTTCAAGAGTTTTTCCAGAAGACAAAGCTTGTAAGGGTCCTCATCAGCTGGCTAGGAAGAGGGGGAAATGAACTATTATGATGACTGCCTGAAATAGAGGGAGCAGACAATTAGAGGGACAGAGAATCTGCAGACAGTTTTCACTGTGAAGCTGTAAGCAGGTAACAGATGCATACACATTAATTGTGTGCCTCCCCCTTGATTGCCTTCACAGCTGAGAGGCCAAGAACCTAATAGGGATTGGAGACTACTAATAAGCTGAAGAAAATACAGCTATGAAAAATAAGGTGTAAGGATAAGATACTTAGAATAGCGTGTATTTTACGTATTTTCAAAATTAGAACAAAATCGTAGTGCTTCTTTCCAAAGTTTTAAATAAACACTGTTGGTTTTATTTCAGTTTAAGCTATTTAACTCCAATTTTCTATTTTCTTTTCTTAGGAAAGAAGGGGCACTGCACAGCTAATGGGATGATTATGTATGATAAAGCCGTCTGGTCTCCCAAGCCCTGCATTACCTGTCTCTGTTCAAAAGGAGAAGTGATATGTGATACAACCATGTGCCACCCTCTGAAATGTCCCAAAACTATTATACCTGCAGGAGAATGCTGCCCAGTTTGTTCTGATATTGGTACAGTACACCATAATATTTTTACTATTTTAAAACTACCTCATGCAAAACCTACATTTAATGATATCAAGGATTACAAGGTACACATTATCCTTTTATAGAGAAAACAAGTCCTGAATTACATTATAAAAGCAGGTCTTCATAACTTCTACTCAAGCTGACTTCGGTGTCTTAGAGTACACTGGCTGTTAGATGAGTTTGATATAATACATAAATATGTTAAGTATGCAATAGTAAAGATAATAATATTTCTTTTTTATTTTCCCCTTTCTGCTTCTTCCCTCCTACCTTTACAAAATTTTGGTAAATGTACAAAGAAAGAACATCTGGTTACATATTATATCCCACTTCCATTTACAAAGGATCAATCAATAACTACTAGCCATTATTAATGTGTTAGACATACATAATAAACATCATACAGTTTACAGACTGGTAAATCTTTGTTAGGAGTGTGAAAACATGCAGCTATTTGATATAAATCAAGAGAAGAAAGTCAACTCACAAGAGGAACAACAGAACCACAATCTTGCTTCCTCTTCATAAAAATTTAAACAAAATCAGTATCTTTAAAAAGAAAAGACATGGAGGAGATAAAGATGAAATGTGATTTTCTTCCCCCATTCCCAATACCCTAAGTCTGCAAAGTACTGAACTTAACTTCGCCTTACCGTAAAAATATTATTTAGCCTCATATGTGCACATGTGGCATACAGAAATGCACCGAGTAGAGACATGATAGAAATTAACTGTAGAACCAGAAGTCATGTTGATTGAAACAATTAAACTCCTTTTATTTGAATTGCCCTACTATGCGAGTAAAAACTGCATTTTGTTAATGGAGTTAACACATCTCCCTGGCAAGCTCCCTGCCTGCAGCCATCTCTACACCTGACAATCCCTTGCACAGGAGAACAAATCTTAACCTTTGTGAATTTTATTCAAATTACCTTCCTCCCACTCCCAGACACATTCTTTTTCCTCTTTAGACACCTCCATCAACACAAAAAACTAATTAATATATTAGTTCAGAAAGGATGATAATGAAGGCTGTATTAATTTTTTCCCCTTTTTTTCTGGAGTTGCAAGGAATCGTACCTGTCTACAAACTATTCTGTATGGTTGGCTTAATCATTTCTCAGTCAAAGTATGTCTCTTCTGTCAAGCAGTAATATAAGTTCATATTTTCATTCTTTCAAATCATATTCTAAGGGGAATACTATTCTTCTATAGTTACCATATTTTTACTATATGAGGGGAACAATGTTTACTAAAACTTTAGTTTCATATCCTCTTATCAGACAACTTTTTTTTTTTTGTTCTCATTGCCTCTGGTTAGCCTCCTCTTTGGATTCAAGTATTATTTCACTGGATGACATAAGTGAGTTGTCTGGCGATTCTCCAGAACCCAATGACCTTGACAACACCAATGTACTGTCAGCAGCACATACTCAAACTGAAAAAGATGAACTGCTTAGAACAGAAGTGGCAGAGTTTAAAGAGAAAGAGGGTCGTAAAAAGGATGAAAAGAAAAGGAAAAGGAAAGGCAAAAAAAATCGACAGAAATATAAAGCCTATCACAGAGAAAAGAAGCCTATCACAAGAAAGGGAGCTGCAGAAGAAGAAATACAATATGAAAGTGATGAAGATGATGGTACTTTCAGAATGCCATCTCATTTCCCAATTCCTGTTCCACCCATAGAAGCTCCTCCTTTGCCATCTGGATGTTCCACCTCGGACACCACAGTAAGCTGTATTAACGCCAAACTTACACAAATACCACCAATCTCAGATCCAGATCTAACCAGTCTAGACCTTACAGGTAAAGAATGGGTCTACTTTGCATGATTTTTCTCATGAAGTAGCATTATCCGTTCTCAACTGCAGTCAACAGTAGTGTTAATACTCTGTCGCTCCTTATCATAGAAATGTATTAGAATTAATTTTATAGCTAAGCCTCTAAAATAATAAATTAAAAATGTTAGATTTGCTTACTAGTGTTTAAATACTAATATGAATATATCTACACACAATTATTGTACATAATACAACTATTTTTGTAACATATTTTTCATGTACAATACTACACAATACAGATGCATACCGTAATTCATAACTCAAACTATTTTATTGAATTCTGTCCTAGGAAATAGCATCACTACTATCTCAGATGAAGCATTCAACGGGATACCTAATTTGGAATGGATTGATCTGAGTAAAAATAATATTACCTCTCCTGGCATAGGTCCACAAGCATTCAAAGTAAGAAAGCCTAACTTTTCTACTATCCTATGACTAATTATTGCTTGAAGGAAAGTTTTCCCTGCTTTTCGGTCTATGGATCTAAAACAGTTTGCACCTAGCATGAGTAACCATTGTATAATTACAATACAGTTAAACCTGGCTATTTCAAGAAATCTCGTCAAAAGGTCTACTTTGCATGATTTTTCTCATGAAGTAGCATTATCCGTTCTCAACTGCAGTCAACAGTAGTGTTAATACTCTGTCGCTCCTTATCATAGAAATGTATTAGAATTAATTTTATAGCTAAGCCTCTAAAATAATAAATTAAAAATGTTAGATTTGCTTACTAGTGTTTAAATACTAATATGAATATATCTACACACAATTATTGTACATAATACAACTATTTTTGTAACATATTTTTCATGTACAATACTACACAACTCAGATGCATACCGTAATTCATAACTCAAACTATTTTATTGAATTCTGTCCTAGGAAATAGCATCACTACTATCTCAGATGAAGCATTCAACGGGATACCTAATTTGGAATGGATTGATCTGAGTAAAAATAATATTACCTCTCCTGGCATAGGTCCACAAGCATTCAAAGTAAGAAAGCCTAACTTTTCTACTATCCTATGACTAATTATTGCTTGAAGGAAAGTTTTCCCTGCTTTTCGGTCTATGGATCTAAAACAGTTTGCACCTAGCATGAGTAACCATTGTATAATTACAATACAGTTAAACCTGGCTATTTCAAGAAATCTCTCGTCATAAGCAAGAATATCTAGAGATTTTTTAATTACATTCACCAAGTATTAAATGTTAATCAATAAGAGACAAAGAATTTTCTGATATTTTATCAGTTGCAGTTGAGAGATTTCAGAATTGAAGGGCTCATATTCCATTAACAACACCTGGGATACTCAGGCTCAACACTTGTAAATTTATGTATCTTTCTCACTACATTAGCTCTGTAAAGCTTATGCTCTTGGATTCCCAAAGAGACCTGCCTATGCCAGGTCTTGCTATAAAAGTCCACTCAATAGGAGTTCATGTAATCAGCTGTATGCTTACTGTTGACTATCTTTAATGAGGAACTTTCAAGCACAGCTGCTTACTAAAAGAACAGCTTTCTCATAAAATAGTCCAAGAGTCTTTCTATAGTCAGTCTTTTTCTTGCAAGGGGAATTTACACGTAAGAGGCTATTCAAGTGCATCTACATATTCCTCACTTGAAGACAGAATAGTCCCATAGTAATTTCTCATGCAAGCAAGTACGTACAGGTAGTAACTCAAGCGTGAAAGTAAGGCATCAAGGCCTTGCTTTTTCAGGCAAGATGAATACAAAAAGCATATGAACAAGAAATTGAATTACCACAGTATGTTTTTAATTTTGTTTCCTGCCATATGCAATCAAGTCTTCTTGTAGGACTCTCTGTATACCACGTCACTCCATAACATGAACAGCTTTGGCTGATTTCAAAGGACTTCAGTTCCTACAACTCCTATGAAATCCAAGTGGATGGAAAAGACAAACCAGGAAGGTGTTTCAGTCGTGAAATAAATTTTAGTGAGTTAAAGGCAGTTAAGACAAAATTGGAGGAAAGCAGGCTTCAGTGGCTCCACTGCTAAAACAACTCTACCTTTTTAGGAAATGCTCACTACTGCATAATTACTGATGTGCATTTATCAAAATTCAGCTATGATAATTTTTCATACCAATTTTTTAAGCTGGCTGAAGTCATAAAAATCCTAGGTCACTGAAGAAGTTGCTGTCGTTATGCGTGAGCAAAGTAAATTTGCTCACCTACAGAAAACCAGTAATTTGCTCACAAATGAAGAGTATAAACGCATAATCTATAAATGTATGTACTTTGAACTCCTAAATACTGCAGTAGTGTAGTAAGGTAATACCTACATGACTCAAAGACAGTAGCAGTAACACAAACAGTTATGACTGGATAGCTGCAGGATGGCCATGTGGAAAGTTGATGTGCTCAATCAAGCTCTTCCGGTTACACATTACATTAACTGGCACCTTTGTTAATATTTAGCATTCTTTAGCAAAGAAACCAATTAATTAGACTGATAGGAGAAAAACTTTTTTTTATTCAAAACACTGGATACTAGTGCACTGCTGCTGGAAATCTTCAAAAAGCGTGTGTTTAAGAAAACACTAACTATGATTCCACTATATGTTTAACCATATATTTTACACCTTGATAATCTAAGTTCTCTTCTTCATCCCTATGATTAAGATCCTGAAAAAGCTAAAACGTTTGTATTTGGATGGAAATATGCTGGTACATATTCCCTCTGAATTGCCATCAACTTTGGAAGAAATAAAAATAAATGACAACCACCTTCATGCCATTGATGAAGATGGCTTACAAGGTATTTAGAAAACTAATATCAATCATATGAAAAGATTAAAATAAATTTGAAAAGCAGAATGTTCAACCAAATGCATCTGGTTAGATATAACCAGAAAAATAATTGCTAGCTTTTAAGTGCCATGTTTTCAAAAGGCAACAAAAGCTGAAAGATTTGCATGACAAAGTTTTTTAAAATTACATTTTCCCTTCTTATGCAACTGCTACTCTCCCAAAGAATCTTATATTTAAGGTTACTAAGTAGAGATGGATTTGAAGTATGTTGAAGATACCTACTCTCCTGACCCATAACCGGATCGCGTTACATGTGGTGAAGCTATATTAATTATTTTTTAAATTGCATTAAAGTGAACAGAATCTGATGTGCATGAAAAATAAGGCAGCATATAATTGGAGTTAACCATGATCATTTTAAGCCAAGCTAAATGTGGGCTGATACAGAAAAAAAAAAGAAAAAAAAAAGAAAAAAGAAAGGTTACGATCCATGTCATAATTTGACTGACTTTTTTGCTCCTTTTCCTCTCCTGCCAAAAGGGTCCCCATTTAAACTGCATCAGTTTAGTGATACAGCTCAGTATGGAACAATATGCTTGAGCTAAGACAAAGAAAACGTAGGCCAATGGCTGCAAGAGCCTTTTAGTTTAAAAATCAAACTGTACTGTTAGGAGGAGCTATACAAAGCTTCTGTAAAAAAAAAAGTTATTTGGATTATTTGTGAATGAGGAACTTATCATGAAACAGTATTTCACATTGATCAGCACTGGTTTCTTCTGTGACCTGCATTTGGACGGCTGAGGAGGAGCAACAGTATAATCCGTGAAGGGTTCTCAACACAGTATAGTAGGTGGTTGAAAGGAGTGAAGCAGGGAGGAGAAGATATGAGCCCAAAGAAAAAGTAACATACCCATTATCACATAACTGACTGGAGATCCACAGAGATCATTGGGCAGCTGCACAAAGGTCAGCACCCACATAGTATTCCAAACATCACCTGCACATAACCATGAAGTAATAAAGCCTAAATGGTAGCACTATCTGCAAGTCTTACGCAGCTGCCTTCTTTTCCATTCTAAGTGGGAGAGAAAGCTATAAATAAAGCTCTAGTCAATCTCTGAAGTTTTACAAACTAATAAACAATACAATTCTATGCTTATCAGATAATAAATGAAAATCCTTTCACTATATTTCTTCATTGCTGTGAACTGATCAGAGTAATGTTTAAGATGGTTAAATTTTAAACATGCATTTTAAGAAGATATGAGATTGCATTAACTAACAGAAATTCCAACTTTCTCTCCCCAGATTTAAAGAACTTGGTCACCCTGGAATTAGAAGGAAATAAACTTAGTGAAGCGAATGTCAGTCCTTTGGCCTTTTATCCCTTGAAAAGTCTCTCTTATTTGCGACTGGGAAGAAATAAATTTAGAATTATCCCACAAGGTCTTCCCACCACTCTTGAGGTAAAAACAAAACAAAACAAACGAACAAAAAGAATCAAACAAAAAATCAAAACAAGAAAGCTTCATTTTTCCAGACATTTTCATCTTTGTTTTCTTCTACTTACTGCCTTACTATCATCAGGTAGAGATAAATGTACATTTTATAAATTTGTTTCTAGATATACTAATAATTTTTATTCCTAAATCATAATTTAAAGAAATTTACTTACATACCAACTCCATCCCAAAAGGTATCTTTTAAGTCTGAATTTATCTAGTACTGTCTCACAAAATAGTACAGCCTGCAACTTCTGTTGATGTTACCCATCACTCACATAACACTCCTAATACAGATAATGTCTTGGTGCAAAAACATTGTGAACTCTGAGTTACCACACAGAGTAAAGTTCCCAAGACAGCAACAAGAATAATGAGAGATCTAGAAAACCTGTTTTATAAGGAAAGACTAAAGGAACCAGAATTGTCTAGTCTGAAAGAGGGAGAGAGAGATGCCTATATCTAACCATCCTCTTCCTGTTTCGGCTGGTCTAAGTCTCAATTTCCCTGTTTTTCCAAACCTTTGCTGAATTCCACCTCATTGGGGGGGGGGGGTGGGGTGGGGGGGCAGGGTTTGA
>NW_008794855.1:88458-136406 GCF_000699145.1 Aptenodytes forsteri | reverse complement strand
TATTTCCCTTTTTTTCCAAACCTTTGGTGAATTCCCCCTCATTGGGGGGGGGGGGGAGCAGTGTTTGAACAGGAGGTTTATTTCTCTTCCCTGAATAGTTTCCTCATTCATTGATTTTTAATCAAGAAATTTCTTCTTTTGGTAGTCTCCCATCCCATTCCTCTGCCCAGAATTTGAATGTGATTTGTTGTGGTGGTTTGGTTTGGTTTTTTTAGGGATGCTACCTGGAAGGTATTTTCTCCCTCCTTTTAAATCTCTGTCTAGTTTCATTCTCTGCTTACCTCAGTCTTTACTTCAAAGATAATCCTTGCCACCTATTAGCTTCACCGTCTCTCTTGATTCTATCTTTCCTTTTGCTCTTTCTCATTTCAGTGTCCTTATATTTATTTCCTTTTATCCTTGGGGTCTTCCATAATCTGAAATGTGAGGAAGAGGGGGAAAAAAAAAGGGAACCCAAATCTAGCAAAACCAACAATATCTTTTCTATAACATTAGCTTCTTCTGCAGCTACTGCCTGCAACTGTACTTCAGTCTAATGTTCTCCATTACCCGGTCACTTATACGTTACATTTTTCTTTTTTTCATTTCATCCCTCCTTGATGAAACAGTGGACACCTGGCAAGTTTTTCTAAACTTCATATGCTTTGGGAACATTTAATTTTAAACTGACGCCTAATAAATTCACAAACAATGATTTTCAGGCTACGAAGTTGCTTTTCTCTTTTCCCAAAGCCTTCCTCTACAGGCCCTAAATTCTATTGTGGGTCCTACATAAATTTTATTCATTGCTCCGTTTTAATTTCAGGTCATATTTATCCTACATTACAAGCCATTATCAGGAACTTAATCTGTGTAAAACATGCAGTTTTGATACGTTGCAGACTCACAACATTAAGTTTTGTAAAACATCGACATTTTGTATTCCTACAAATTTGATTTTCAAAGCTCACAAGTGCCCAGCAAAAATATTAAGAAAGCAAGACTCTTAATATTTTTCTCACTAATAGCTTTCCAAGACAAAAAAAAGTTAACAACTTCTTGTCAATCTCATCACTCTCACGTTATATACTCTTACACTGTACAACTGTACTGTACACTGTACAGGCAAGACAAAAGATACAACTGTTTTTCTATTTGATCTTTCAAAGCAATCTGTATTCTCACAAATTAGAAAACAAAACAATTGCTTTGAAAAATTGTGTTTCTGAAAGTCACACCACAGCTACAAACTGACTCTGATTCAGAAATTAACAGATATATCAGGTAATATGGAGGACAGGCAATAGCTATGTTTTGAATTTGCAGTGGGAAAGAACAGCATATTTTGCTTTCACAAATATTCTTTACAAATGCACTTACAGGAGTTATACCTTGAAAATAATCAAATTGAAGAAGTGTCAGAAATTTGCTTTAACCATACAAGAAACATAAATATCATTGTCCTAAAACATGACAAATTAGAAGAGCACAGAATAGCACCTTTGGCTTGGATAAATCAAGAGTAAGTACTAATCATTTAAACTATAACTATGTTATTTTTATCTGTTATTAGTGAGTCAGATAATGAAATAAATATTTGCACTTCATTACTTTTAACTGAAATCGTAGTTATCTTTTGATTTGCTTGTTTTCCTTCGCTAATTTGTCTTAATTTCCTTTGCTTCAATTGTATAATCTAGGAAGTATTTAGAGTCAGCTTTAAAACAAAAAGATCTTATACCTCAAATCTGTACCATATTAACATAAAAGTCTAAATATTTTTTCTGACCATCCAATCAAAAAATGAAAATTAAATATCAATAATTCTCCATACAATTATACAATAATTTGGTATTAATATATCATTATCGCACAGGTAATTTAAAAATAATTGAATGTTGTCCTAACCTTATTTCCCATTAGATTAAAAATTACAGAAGTAAATAAGATGAAGGGAAGACTGTGCAGCTGCATTGTTTAAGAGTAGAATATAAGCAGAGCAAGCAATGAGAATGAAAGAAGCAAAAGATGATACTGCTTTTGCTTCTTTTGGTAAATGATTTGCTAAGCTACGTAGGGTACCTTGCCATAACCTATCAGCTGGTCCTATCAGTTGATTTCTGGATTTGTAAACTGCTTAATCTGAAAACAACCACACTGCTACTAACAGCTTCTCTCATCTCTGGAAATGAAGCACATCAGAATGACTCTAAAGGAGCCACTCACAAAACAATTCCATTTCAAATGGGTTTTAGAATAAAATTTAAAAATCCATGTCAATGGGATAACCACTGAAGTCCCAAGTGTATTGTGTGTTTTCCAGTGTAACTCATTATTGCAATTCTGCAATGCTTATCAATCACAATTAGTCCCCTGGGTTTCCCCTATTCAACCTTATCTCTGTACTCATAACCGTAGATTTCTTCCCATTAACTGATTAATTTGGCTTGATTGATAATTAATGACTTCAATTCCTTCCATTCCCAGAGTAATTATGCATGACTATGTTCCATAGAACGCATTCTGTTCCATTAACAGAAACAAATTTCTCTTTGAAATTTAGTTTCCTTGTAATCATGTTAAGCACTATTTTGTACAGAATGTAGCATTAACAATGCAGTATGCTATAATGTTTTCATCCCGTTTTTTTTCCTCCTTTAATGCAGGAACTTGGAATCAATTGATCTCTCTTATAATAAGTTATATCATGTTCCCTCCTATCTGCCAAAATCTTTACTACATCTGATACTTATAGGAAATCAGATTGAAAGAATTCCAGGATACGTCTTTGGTCACATGAAGCCAGGGCTGGAGTATCTCTACCTGTCCTTTAACAAACTTACTGATGATGGAATAGATCCAGTATCATTTTTTGGAGCATATCACTCTCTGAGAGAGTTGTTTTTGGATCACAATGAACTAAAGTCTGTACCATTTGGAATTGATGAAATGAGAAAATTACGTTTTCTAAGACTGAACAATAATAAAATAAGGTAATTTCCAAGCTCTTTGTTATATTAATGGCATTAAAATAAATGTCACAAGACATGCTTTGTTTTAAGAACTTTTTACTTTTAAGTAAATCTTTTTGTAAAAATTCTGAAGGAGGAGCTAAATCCTGAGTTTTCTACAGCAGTATTTCTGCATATGATAAGAGAAAAGTGAGATTTCACCCTTCCTCATGGTTCTTGAAAACGCTCGCAAAGATGCTGAGCACCAGTTCTCTCCAGGAAATTAATCTGTAACACTGCTTGGGCCACACGTCCGCCGGGGCAGCTACGATTTGATAGGCACAGCAAAGTACCAGCTTCTTCTGCTCTTGGACCAGAGCCCAAACTGGTTACAAAATAACTGGAAGGAGTTGTCAGCTGCTGATGACGGCTGAAAGTGGCCTTTCAGCAGCTTTCAGCCAGCCCCAGTTGTGAAGTTAGGCATGCTCTCGAGTTCCTCTGTACCATTTACAAAGCAAAGGAATGATAGACAGAGGGTCTTACGTGTGTTATACAGAAAATTTTCATTCAGCAACACGTGGCAATACTTTCCTCAGGAAAACTAAGTATACAATATAAATGAGAAAACAATGCAAGGAGAGAATTTTAAAAAGAATTACTTGTAAATATATTACTGAGAAAATTTAATGTACTGCTTAAGTTAACATTTTCAAATCTCTAAATAAACAGCATCTCTAAAATAAATTATGAAGTTATGAGTTATCTTGATTAATGAAAATGTAATTCCTCCCACAATGTCACAGGACAGTCCCTCCAGAACGCATCTGCAGGACTCATATCAATGATGACGATGTTCATGACAACAGCGAAGAGGAGAATGAAGAATCACGTTTGGAACACGTTCATCTTGAAAACAACTATATCAATACAAGACAGCTATCACCACATGCATTTTCATGCATAAGATCCTATTGCAGTGTTGTTCTTAAACCACAGAAGATCAAATGAACGCCCAACTTTTGCATTGCAACCCCTATCTCTAGAAACACAGCTTTATTTATTCTCTGCTACTAACAGGTCTGCTTATTTCCAATTTAAACCTTTCTTACTACTATAAATAAGATACAGTATATTATATACTGAAGTAAAGCAGTATTGTATTTCTTAATATCATTTCATTATAAAAACATTAAATGTAAAAATAGAAGCTCAAGATTATGTCATAAATTTTTATTTCTATTGACAGAAATTCTACTTAAACACAATAGATCAAATTGTGCCCCCAGATACATCCTCTGCAAGATCAGATTTTAGAAAAGAATATAGCTAAACCGTCAACTTGGTCCCATCTTATTTGATTAACTGAACTTAAAACAACTTAAATGGTACCATCAGCTTTAAAAATTATACAAATGAAAGTCCTTGAGCTATGAACATTCTAGCAAAACAAGAATCAAATTTCTTAAAACATACATGGCACTGCATTTTCTACCAAACGTTTTGCAGTGATAAATTCTCTTCCAACTGAAATTTCAGGGGGAAAAAAGTTGAATTGTTTGTTTTAGATGACCCTGAAAACCTCCCACATTCAAACACAGAATCTGATGAGTTAGAGGAATGAGTAATGAGAATTAATTTCTACGTGGATGCTTTGCAATTCATTTGTACAGTAGTTAGTTTGCTAGCTTTTTATACCATATAGGATCAGGATCATGTTGCCCATTTAGGGGACTAATTAGACTTTATCAAAAATTTAAAATATTCAGTTAGTGGTTATTTGAAAGCTTCTAGATAGTCATAAATCACCACTTCCAAGAATGCTGATAAAGTAGTTTCAGTAATACATTTTATATGAATGCCTGCTTAGGTATACAATAGTGTTTACAAATAGATCTCTGTTTCCCTATAGAAGAGTTCAGTCTCTTGAAGATTTTTTTTAATGTCTGAGTTCAAAGAAAAGAAGCATTTTTAATATTGCACTCTAGATTTTAATATTATATTCTTTCTCTCACCAAAAATTTGATAAAAAGTAGTTAATATTTTTATTTTAAAGAACAATTTCAATAAAAACTGAAAGTAATTCTAACATCTTTCATATTTGTTCAATTCTACAGTCCTTTCTTATAAGAGTAGGCTGGTGGTAGGAAATTATTACAGATCACTGGCAAGTCATTATTCTTCACGCAATTACTTTCCACTTTCTCCTGGGCTATTCTGTGAGGCATAAAAAAAAGTGTACTCTCTTTTCTTCAGTACTATAGGTATGCTGTCTAATAATTTCTTCTTCAGAATGGATCAGAAAAAAGGATGAAATGGCTTAATACAGGGCATATAAAAGCTGTAAGCAACTGCACATCATAAAACCTTCTAAGGACACATATTAACTACTGAACTGTAATTTTATTACCCTCACTCTGGAAGTGAAGGTTTCACTATGCATTTCCCACACATCCCAATCTACTACCAACAGATACGTCACATAATCAGTGTAAGCACACTGTTCACACAACATTTAACAGTGAAGGATCGCCAAACATTTTTTTTAGCATATTAAAGACAGCATATATGAACACCTGAGTTTTGTTTTCTCTGAAGCTATACAATCATGATAAAAACAAAATCTCAATTGTTCTATCTCAAAGTTCTCTCTTACTCAAATAAACTATTACCTGCAAGGCACAATGGTACTTCATCTGCAGTGAGTCCAAATATAATGCATTTCTTGTAAGAAACAATCCTAAGATATGTGGATTCCTGTAAAAAGATTGCTTTGGATATTTTGGTTGGTAAAGTATGGTCAGAAGTCTTACCTTAGTGATTTGCTAAGTTTGGTAAAGAATGGTGAAATCAAGAGGCTGAGTTTTTACATACAAGGTTCTGGTTTGGGTGATTTGATTTCATTGCTCCTGCACATTCAATATTTGATTCCTTCCTTCCTTTTGACTTCGGCTAATACTTTGGCTAATATTTCTTTCTCTTTGTCAAACACCTTTAAGTTCCCAAACTACTGTTTTGAGAGACTAAAAAACCTAAATTATTAAAATGAATACTTTTATAGTCTATTGCTAAATAACTTCAGACTTTGCAACACTGCTGAGCAGTGCTTTCAGAAGCTTTACTAAGCATTTTGAATACACAGATTGACCCAAGGAAGTGATTTCCAGATAAACAAGCTGCTGTATGACACCATTTTATGCATTCTTATAATAAATTTAAGCAAAACACCATGTATTGTTGCAATTATTTTCATTCTAATAGAACACTTATCAAAACATTCAGACTTATAAGACCCACTAGAAAATCTCCACTGGATTTGCATGGGATAACACCGCTAAAATACAGATGACTAAAGATTTATTGCAACCATTAATATACTTTTTTCTCCAATATGCGCTTTTTCACTTTTGAAATATCATAAAAATTAATTTTACGCAAGTCATTTGTCTAAGATATTTCCTTTGGTCATTCAATACAATGAGTATCAAGCTTGCCTAAAAGTATGCTGTGGTAAGTTGTTCCTACAAGAAGCACTCAATAACATAACATGACGTAAAGTAAAGTTACGGTGTAAATATAATGCCACAGTAGTGAAACAGAGAGACTGAAGGAAAACCATTTTGGAATCAGAACACAACAGTAGCAGAGGCAGAAGACCAAGAATGAGAAAGAAGCCAAGGGATGAAGGGTATGCAACAAACGGATGCTTACTCACTTAAGAAATACACGGGCAATTAAACTTGGATAACATTTCCATATGTCAAATGTAAGCAGTTTAAGCCTGTTCACTCTTCAAAATTACCAACTACATTGGAAGCGAAATGGGCTTTATTATTAAAAAAAAAAAAAAATCCCACTACTTCTTAACAGTGAGCCTCAAAGGATTTTATAAACAATGTAAATGGGATTATCACCATTTTGCAGCTTGTGACAGTAAAACATAGACAAGTGATCTGACCATTCTTGGTCAAGACAAATATGGGAACAAATTCAGAATCTTTGGCCACCAGTAGGATAAAAATATGCAAGGACAGCTCAACACAAAACCCCTACACTTACTGTTTAGTCTCTAAAATATATTTGAGCAAATAATTAATTTTTGCAGACTTACATTGGAAATTAATATACTTCAAGAAGGCAATTAGATTGAGAATGGAATATAGTTCTGCTAAAGTATTATCAGACTCAGAAGTCTTATAAAATAGTATGGACCAAACCATGTAATAGCCATTAGATATTCTCGTGGAACTGAAATAACTTGCTTGAACCTCAGTCATACTGGTCCTTTGAAAATCTCCTAAGTCTTACAGAAGTAGGCACCACTTGATATTTTAGTCTGACAAGAAGCTCAATTGAGGTATACTGGGAGAGCCTTCACGTTATTCCTAGATAGGTAGAATAACGACTGCCTGCAGAAAGTCACTGTATGCAAACGTGGTTTGAGGAAGAAAGCTGTTAAACCAATCAAGTAACAATTTTGACAAACAGTCGGATTTGGGTAGATGCATAGAAGTACTCTCATTTCTCCTGTTCTCCAGATGCAGATGTAGCTGCAATTTGTAGTCACAGATAAATTCAAGAGAGAACAAGCTGTAAGTTGCTAAGCCTGCAGAGATGTCCCATCACAGTTTTTTTAACCATTTCAGAGAAGAAACTACTTAGAGTAGGGCAAAAACCTGAATAAAATTTTTTTAGTAACCCAGCCAGAGACAAATGTAAGGTAAATATATCTGAATACAAGGATGTAATGTAAATGTTGAAACTACGAGAGGGTAAGATATTTTAAAGTAAGAGACCCAGAATAGCAAAGGTTAGGATTCAATAGCTGTAGCAATTCCAGAACCACCATGCTTTGTGGCATAAGAGGAATTTTGGGGCTCTAGACTCTCTGTTACATTTCTAAGTTCTGATTTGCATTGTTGGCTCATGCATCATACAAAAGAATCTGGACAAGACCTGCTAAATCCTTCAGGTAGGTCCCATTATAAATTCAAACATAACAGAAGACATCCTGTGGTTATCACCACATTAATAGAAAAGGTATTGATGCTAACATTTTTATTGAGTAGGATCTTTCTATTGGTTAAATGATGACAGAACTTTGAGGATCCACCTGAACTGTTGTTTTGTGCACAGGGATATACACTTCTGGTAAAATGAAAACTGCAAATATGCCCAACAAAGTAAGGTTGTTACCATGGAAGCCTGGGCAGCTTTCTGAATTTGAAGCAATGATTAGAGGTAATGTTTCCTCTAAGATAAGGTAAAAGATTTTTCTTTAAAAAAAAGAAAACCCTCAGAAAAATAAAGGCATCAAATGCCTCCCAAAGTGAGATTGTTATCATTAATTCCCATGTGTTGAGGCTGTTAGACCCCAAAAATGTAGAGCTCTCGGTACACACCCTTCTCCATTTTCCATTTCAATTTAATAAAGAATAGAGAGATCCCCTCATGCCAAAGCTACAAATAACTCAACTTTGCCTCAAAAAGGGAGTTTGAGGTGTGACCACTAGCTTTCTAGCGGCCCAAGACAAAGTAAATTTCACCCAATGAATTCTCTTTTATATAACACTATAGAGAGTGTTTGATACAATTTCTGAATTCGATTCTGAAACATGTATCATGCTTGCACCTATGCAAAAACCCTTTAGCGCTCAATAAGAAAAAAAATCAGAACTGGGAAGCATGATTTTATAATTTCTCTACCAACAATTTGGTTACTCTTTTACTGAAGGAAATCAATGAACTTTTAACATCTCTATCAAGTCACTACTTTATAAACAGTTATATCACAGGAGCAAAATAAACAGTTTATCATTTCTGTTGTGCAGTAATAGAAATGTTAACTAGTTGAAACTCATGAGAAAACTTCTTCTAATTTAAGTACTATGTTTATATTCTAATGTATACAATTGTCAGAGAACACAAGAGTACAGGCAGTAAAATATCAGGAATATGAGAAAATATTTCCACAATAATTATACACAATAATCCTGATGACTTTCTATATGAAGCAGTTTTCAGAAAACAAGCCTGCAGATTGTAAGTTTGTAGACCAATACAACATCTGTAATGGATGAATGACCAATACAACAGCTCTGGAATTTTGAAGCTTCCTAAAGTAAGCTTCAAAATCTCTACTCATTTGGAAGTGTAGGCACTTGAAAATGTAACCACAGGGACCTGCCTGTATCCTCTTTTGATTTACAGCCTGAAACAATCAACAAAGGGTCACTCCTGTTTAAATGCGGAAAGCAACAATGAACACACAGTATCAACATGTGTTACAACTTTCATACAACCACTCCTTGCTAGAGTTATCTATCAAGTTTTGGAAGACCAAAATTCAGGTCAAATCACTGCTTAAAGGGGGTCAGAAATCATACTATGACCATCTTGTAGAGTGTCCCAACCACAGAGGTGAAGCTTACTTTGGAAAGAGTGCATGTTTTTAAAAAGACTTACTTTTAAAGCTGGTTTTGCATGCAGGAAGCATTTAAAGATTTAGAGGACCAGAAACATCAGTCAACCATGTAACCTACACTCATCTGGATGAAACCCTGCATAGCAGTCCTGCTGTCTTCTTGAAAAGTGAAAAAGGTATAAACATCTATCCAAAAAGACTAGTTCATAATAATATGTTTGACTTATTCAGTAGACATACATTCCTGTTTTCTAATGAACAAAAGAGAGAGATCCCTGCTGCTATTGCTTATTTAGTAACATTACCCTTCTATTATAGCTAGTTACCATCAAATCCCAAACTCCCTATTTTAAGGGGAAAGGCTTTAATTTTACTTCTCTTGGCACACTGAAAAACATTTTAAATGGGGAAAAAACAGCAGACGTGAAATAAGAGCTCTGATTTAATGATGTCAACAACTTCTGTACAGTTGCAAGGCCCAAAATATTGTGGAAAAATGTTGGAACGCTTTTTCCACCTAAAAGTAGTGAAGATGTCACTTACAAAACTCTAAAATGTATTAAACAGATCTCCTTTTCCACATTAAGGAATGATCATATGATCAAAATGAATTTAGCTTTTTATTTTCCTAATAAATTAACATATTACTCAAAAGTTTTATACAGATTCAGGCATCAAGCAGCTATACTCAAATGCTAGCAAGCATAATTTTAACAATTTTGTTACAACTGCTATGACAAAATTTAATGGAAATACATTGCTTTAATGTTCCCAATATCCAAGTTACAAAGTCTCATTACACATGTAATGTTCCTTGCTAACAGACACCCTGTTCCACATAAAAATTCCATCAGGACAGACCCATGAAGACTTAGCACTGTTTTTTCCTTTTCAACTTAAGAAGTGAATACAGAATATCAAACAGAACTTTTCATAAACATCTTCCATTATATATGATGCAAGATGAACAAGTTGCAACAGTTACTACGTCATTAAATTACCTTTGGGAAAACATTCATATACCATTGTGCATCCCTGAAAAGAACTTACATAGCCAAGTATTGCATAAAACCTTTTTGATCACACCATAAAACAATTCATGATAACTGAAATACTCCAGTTAGTAAAGCAAAACTAAACCAACAGATTTGCTAGCATTATGGTGTCAACTTTTTCACACAATAAATGTCCTTATCTAAACTGGATAATGTTTGACCAGTCTTAAAAGGAATGGCATAAAAAAAAGCCAAAACTACCTCAGGGTGAATCTCAAAACCAAATGAAACAGCTGTCTCAAAAACACAGCTTTATTTTGCCTCAAGGAAACTAAAAGCAAAGGAACACCATAAACAACAATACCCTTTCTCTGTGGAACTATTTCTGGTCACTGTCAAAGACGGGACTGGCCTAGATGGGCTCTGATCTGATCCAGCACAGCTGTTCTTACGCTCTCATGTACTTTACACATAGCCCTGCCTAACCGCTGCTGAACACAATTCTGCACATTTCCATTAAGTACATACTGACTTTATCAGCCTGTGAACACAGATAATAAAGTTGCCCAATACACAATCTGGTCATTGCTCTGAAGTTTCTTGGAGCAATACACCACCGCCTCTTCTCTGCAGTCATGTCTATTAAAAATTCCCACCAATGAATCGAGTTTCCCAGGATACTACAAGATACAAACAAAGGGGAATCTCATTTGAACAGTGAGGTGGGCTAGAGAGCTGATGACAACTTTACATCTTGTCATTGCCCAGTAGCTGAGTACTATTATATGAGCCCACGCAGCTTACATGAATCATTCTATTTCAGTCACTCACTAAAACTACAAGTAAAGTTTGATCTGTATTTCATACAGGTCTATCTTTCATTGATGCCTATACCTGGGAATCCCTGTCCTGGTGACTAGAAGTAGTCATTTTTACTTATTTTCACATTTTCATCTGGGAGTTCTAGTTCTATGGGTAACGAGGTTTACTTGGGGCATTGACTTCAAAGCTCTGTATTCAGAAATTGTAATTTTTTCAGCTTGGGGAAATGTGTACTACAACTAATTGGAAGACCATATTAATCTCAAGAAAAAGGAAAGATCTCTCTTCCCCAGATTGCAGCTTCCTTTATAAACATTTATTTCTTTTCTATGGCAGGATAAAAATATGCAAAACTATGCTGGGTATTGGGCGCAAGGCAGTTGGGGGAAATGCCTGAACATTGCTTATTTATCATAAGGTCCAATAACTGTTAGGCTGGGCTCAAAAAACTACCTGGTGTTTGGGAGTTAAAGGCTTAGCTATTTGCTTTTCCCATAAAAGCCAGTGATGCTCTTGCCTAGTGCTTCAAATCCAGTCCTACAAGTTTGCCAGCTATTATGGACACAAACATTCTCTGTAGTCTCTACAAGTGAACAAATACTCAAGAGTTGAGTGAATTCCCCAAAACAATATTCTTCCAGTCTGCTTGAGTCATCCTGACTCCATTCATTAAATGGATTTTTTTCCAAGGATTTAAGAATTAAAGTAAATTAAAGCATTAACAGTTGCAATATTTAAAATGTTCATCATAAAAAACCATTTACCTTCTAATTTCTTCTTTAATAGTCTGTTATGTAAGGAATTTCCACCAGCCACTGAGTAAATGATTACTGTAGTTTGGTAGAATTTCCATTTCTTTTGTGTTTAATTCTTTATACAGAATACAGATCTCCACACAGTTATTGAATGCAAACTTTGGCATAATTCATAGCTTCTGATTTAGGCTGTTATTTATATTAACATAGCTTTGATAAACTGAGTTATTAAGACCAGCTAATAATGTACTGTTTTCTACAAAGTACTTTGAAGCAGTTCTGTTAATTCAGAGAAAAGAACTTTCATTCCAAGTGTGCAGCATTATGAGTATATATACAGAAAACTGTAGGTTTTGCATCCAGTATTACTAAAATAAATCTATGTTTCTCTGTGGGAACTTTTCATATGATAGCACTTCCTAGGGAAAAATATATAAAAGCTGACTTATTTTTTCCACAAGACAGATACTTTTCTCAAAGGAGTAATACTGAACACAGCTGTGGAAATATTAGATATTCAACAACACTATCAACCAAGGCAAGAATCTTCTAAGTGAATTATGTAATGGTATTTTTAAAGGATTAAAATTAGGAAAAAGGATTAAAATTGACTTCATTTTTTTCACAGCAATTTCTCCAAAATCCCGAAAGTTGGCTATGCCATTACATGAAGCCTCTGGCCTCATGCATTCTGTTCCTTAAAAAACCTTCATAGTTAGGGAACGACTGCCCTCATGAATATTTCATGGTTCATATGCCATTTTAAATGGCTGTTCTTTATAAATATTTACGGCTTGCTTTCATCTAATGCAAGATGGTTCTGAACTTCTTCAGTAAAGCTTATTCACTACCACTTTTCCAGGGAGAACTCTTTTTCCACTTTTTTTCCAGCACAGTTTGGCTCTCATAACAAAGAACTCAGGAAGCAAGACTTTTCCTCTTTCAATTAGACCAATTACTTTTTGGGCCTATATAAAACATTAAAATCTACTACACTTTCTTGTACATTTCCACAGCTGAACTATAAATGTTTCATGAAGCATTTCCTTTTGGTTTGAACCTGCCACTCACTCTTCTGTGTTAACCTAGTTTTTGCATTGGAAAAGGCAAAATAATTATTCTCTTTCTTTCTTGATGACATATGGGTTCAAATAGAGCTGTATTACCTATTCGGTATTTATTTTGAAGGCTATTTTGATAGCCTCTGGTAAAACCTTAAATGAAAGAAACATTGATTAATTCTCCACTTTAGTTGAATTAAATTTCTTTCCAATCTTCTGAGCAAAGAATAGCCCATGGCTTTATGTGAGGAGACATGCATCTTTTACATTAATTGGAAAACATATAGACATTATAACAACTATGAAACAGAAGTATAGTCACAGTATGAATTGTATGCTGACAAATTACCAAAGATGTAGTTTGCTTGTTTAACAAAATAAAAGCTATACATTGGTAAGTAAGCTTACTTTCTAAAGTCAAAGCTACTTCATATTGCTGCGGGCAAGCCAAACAGAAATTATCCTTTGTGGAACATAAGCGTTCAAGAAAAAAAATAATAGCCTCTGCTTTACAAATTGTTCTACAAAAAAGATCTCATTTTCCATACCGCAAGTTAATATGCAATTATGACATATGTTTTCTTTCAATTTACATAAATATTTCCACTGAGTGGTAAAAGTAACTTCTATCATCTAGTGAATTTCTATCTATGATATAAAGCAGCGCAAAACCATCCAAGGAACCAAACATCTCAACTAATACATTCCTGTACTTCCAAACAAATACCTTTGAAAATAGTATATTAGGATATCTGTCAGACAATTCTAACTTCTCTGCTAGTTTCTACGTGGTCTTTTAGCTTAGTTTAGAAGTTTTTGTCTTCTGATTCTTTGATTTTTTTGTCAACTCTGCTATAACACCTACCACACCACATCGCTGCATGTGCAACGGCAAGTGAGACTGCGCTCACACCTAGATTCAACCAGCCATAGGCCCTCGCTGCCTACATCAAAGTTACCATGTTTGTTCAAGGCTGTAGCAGATTCAACTTTTTGAATACTGCATACCCACAGAGGGAATAATGCCAAGAATGTGTTGGTTACATTATACACACAAGTTTTATTTTTTAATACGTAAGCACAACTGGTACAAACCGCTGCAGAACCTCAACATATTTTCACTGGTGAAAAAATAGACTTAACAGCATAGTTATTAGATCTGTTACGCTATATCAAATATTGCTGGTTTTCCCTAATTTGTATTTAATGTCTATATTTTTTTCCTTTTCTTCTTATGCTTACTTGTGGTTTTCCCCTACAGGTGAAATGGGGAAAGAATGAATGATAAAAATCAGAAAAACACTTTATGATATATAAGTAATAAAAAAAAATAAAATTTGCTTTAAAGTGCCAACTTGGGAAAAAAATACAGATTACATAATACTTATGATTTAATAATAGCATAATTACGAGAAAATAATACTAAAACCATAACAGCAGTGGATAACTACAAGTAAAGCAGACTTTTTCAGAAGTCTCCCAATGTATTTAGTGTTAGACCCAACCTTGCATGACAGAGTTACTGCTATTGTGTCGATGAGACACAAAGGAGACCCTCCTATAAAATTCCCAGGAACCAAACATGCATCTGAGAACACAGGCTAGGTTAATTAATATGGTAGGGAAATCAATTCTTTATTGAGATAATATCCTTCTTTTTATTAGTAATGTTTCTGAAAGCTTTCATTTCAACTATTCCGAAGTAACAAATTCTGTCGTTCAAAACTTGCCAACAAATTTAGTTTGGAGATCTTCCTAGAAATATTGTTACTTTTTCCATCTACAAAACTGTATATGCTCAAAGTACATGCAAACATTTACGGACCCATGGTCTTCATTAGACATAGAAGTGCAAACTGTAGTCAATTACTATGTTATAAATGTGATATGTACTGCTTCCATTTCTAACAGTCTATCACAAACTAAGTCAAAGTCACCTTCTTTTGGATCTTTGAATTTCTAATGTAATATAAATTACTTCTGTTGATAAGTAGTTAGGAAAAAACATAATACCAAATTAAATTAAATTAAATAATCTTTGCAGTCTAACATACTTTGAATACTTTATTTCATTTTTTCTGGAATACAAAGGACTGGATGGTCATGGTTTTTTCTTAAAACTACCAACTCAATGGAAATTGATGACAGTTACCACTTTAAATGTTGCCTTTATGTTCTGAACAATATGAATCTAGCAAAAGGTTATGTATAAGAAAACTTATTAATTTACACTCCATATTATTCATACTGCTTGTTAAAACAAAGGGGAAAATGAAAAAAAAAAATCAGCATTTGCAGGTGATCAGTTGGGGTTTTTTTAATTGTTAAACTTTGGCTGAGTAAATGCTTGATACTCTATGAGGAAATGTTGTGCTCAGGCCAGCTTGTATTCTGAAACAGAAAATTTTCCTTCAGAACTTATTATCGGAGTGATTCAGTAGTTTGGCACCAGTTGCAGAGGTTTTCGTTTTAACTACTGTTTGATTTTCCATGAAAGAATGTCTGGTGTTTCCAATGCCTGTAAGGCAGATAAATACCCATATTCCATAAAAATGCCATGTAACATAATCCAAACTTGTAAGTAGCATCAAAAGCAAGACTAACAATTGACATGTACAGAAACCAAAACTATTTCAAGACCTTCATTCATCAAGCAGGTTATTTTTCAGGCAGAGCAGTTTCTTGATCCAGTTAAGTGCACAAACTTTGTTACAGGACCAAGGCGATGAGCATCAAGGTGGGAATAAGCTAGCTGGGGACTTCTTAAATTGGCATTCTGACACAGAGATATTTTTTGTTATTCTGTAGCCTAAGGTAGAACAAAGTTAACTTACTCTCCTAAGGCAACACAAACTATCTACAAGGGTGAAAAATAAGATCTGTCTCTTCACGTTACTATTTTGCCTGTCCAGTCATTCCCAATCACCACATTCTTGCATGCATAAAACACATAAGCCTGACAATCACATGGATGCATGTACATGCACACTTGACTTTATAGCTCTTTTTGTACATGATCTCTTAATACAGCAAGCTATGAATTGCTCTTCAATATTGATATGTTGCTAATAAATGCCAGGCACTAAAGACTTTGACTGCAAAATGAAACAGTATATTTTGTTGCAGTTTCTAAGTCAGCTGCCAAAAATATGCAAAAAAAGTATGCACGTATTAGCAAGTGGAAGTTAATTCATGCATGAAAATAAATAATAATGATCGTTTTATATATTTACATATAAATACTGAAGAATCAAGATGAACTACAGAAGCTGAAGAATAGTTTTTCTATACTCAGCTAGCTTAAATGGTGTAGTTCAACTTGGGAAGAGCCAAAACTTAGCTAAAACCAAAATATGTGACTGCACTCCACATGGACTGGTTGTGAGCATGAAAGGAATATGTCATGTTATTAAAATGTGATGGACAGTCTCCAAGACAGATTTGTGCAGTTGATGTTAGAATCATCACTTTATGTAAACCACATTTATAAACACTGCTAGAAAATGAAAAAGTACTTAGTTTGCCTTACAATAACAAACATATACAAGATCAGCTTAAGAAAGAGACTGCAATGTAAGCATTAGCCACATATGGCAGCATATGCTTGCTTGCTCAGACAAAGTAATACAAATATAGTCATTTTTCAATAAAGAAATCAAGACAGCATTTTATATCACTCGTGATCATGTTAAATATAAAACACCATCCAATTTTTTTTTTTTCATTTGCATATTTCACCATAGTGAAAGACAGTATTCTGAACCACAACATGCTGGATATACTCCTATCTATTAATCTCCTACGATTAATCTCCACTACTCATAAAAGTTACATATCTATTTTAAGGCAAGATAGAATTCTAATTTTCAACCAATACTTTCATTGGTGGAAGTAGAAGTCACTGAAAAGGTCTGAGGAAACAGTTTGACCTTGTATAATCTTTTAGTTATTTAAACATGTCGTATTTCATAGGAAAATAAACATACATTTGCTTGCAAGGAAAATACCCTCAGACTACTTTCTATTTAAGAGTATGTCTCTTCATTAAGACCCCAACATCACAGATTAAACAATTGTGACAGACACATTTTTCTATCAGGCTATTTAAAAACAAAATCTCACTATTAATGAAACAGCAGAAGCAATAAGATACCATTTTTTCTTTTAATAGCATCTTCAACCACATCACCTCAAATCAATTGCTTTACAACATAGCCAAGAAAGCAGCATTTGATCCTACCTCAAAAGGCTGCAACTACAGCCTGTGAATGGCTGCTACACATTCTACCTAAGTCTTACCATAAAAAATGAGGGGAACATTAACCCAAGCGCCTAGCATCAATTCATTCATTTGCATACTCCAAGTTTCATTCAGAATTCCACAGCTGCCCTACTGTGCTGGCTCATGTAATGACTTTGGGTCCAAAAATTAAAGTATACTGGAAACAGTGATCCTGGAGAAGAATTCTGCAATAGTAGTTAGTTTTTAGTAAATTGGAAATAAGCCGCAAGCATTTAAAAGAACAGGCTCATAAACTAGAGATTGAGAACCACTGGCCTATTTTGGTTTTTAGTATTGCTATCAACAGCTAACATCTAAAGTTCAGAAACTGGTAGTCAAGAGACCTGAAAAGGTGACTTCTGGGTATTGTATTTTATTTTAGAATCCAATTATGTTCACAATCAAAATACTAAATCTGTGTCTTGAGATATTAAACAGTTTCATTGCAAGAACAGCATGTCAATGTAAGCAATATTTATTTCTACCATATTGATACTACACGTTGTACAAAATATATGGGTAATCTATTGTAAGATAAGATGGTGACATTTTTTCCAGATACTACCAACCTACATGTCAGCTTCATTGTGTAGTATGACTATGACAAACTTTATATACACAGGAATGTGTTCCTACCACCAGAATCAACTAAAAAGAGAAACTAATAATTTAAAAAAGTATCTATCCAAAACTGAGATGTCGGCTAAACATCAGGAACAGGGAGCATTGCTGCAAAACTAGGATCAGCTGAAATTGCTGATTCAACACTTTACTATTGAAAGAAGTGGTGAAAAAGAAGAAACCAGTACATTTATATCACAACCCTCAGGCCCTGCTCTCTTCTATTAAAGAGCCAAGAAAGTGTTGGAGGTTTTTTTAAACAGCAATTTAATATGAATTTGCTCAAGTAAATGCATCCAAACCAAGCTATTCAAAACACAGGGGAGTGTTTGCTTAGGAAGCTTCTAAATGCAGGCAAGAGAATGCAGGTATATGCAAGTTGATATTTCAAAAAAGCTTAAGATCATCCTTCAGATTTTTATGTGGGAATGTGATTGCTTTTGAAACTGTAATTTTATTCCTTGGGAAAAGTGATAGGGAGAATCTTTTTCATCATTCATCTATGCTACTGGAACACAGGCAAAACCAATGAAGCAGGTAACACAAGCCTTATCTTGTTTGATATGATAGCACTAAAGTTTTAAGTTTTGGCACAGTATCTTTTTCTTCCTTAAGAAAGTAACAGTAGACAAAATAACTAGTATGTGACTTAAGCCATCATTTTGTAAACAGCCCCACATTACATGTATATTAAAAAATATAAATAAAATTTCCAGGCTATTTTTCTGCAGCAAGACCAGACTCTTAACAGAGAAAGGAGCTAATTAAAGAAAGAGATTAAGTCAGATGTGCATGAAATTGGACAGATAAAAGTTATTGTAAATTTAAAGACACAAACTGTTACATTGAAACATTTGCTTTAGGTAAACTCAATTTGTCATACATTTCTGAGGTATACATAAACAGGCAGCCTACTCAAGGTAAACAAAGAATAACCCCATTTCTAAATATTGTGATGTGCATGTCAGTACAAACAATATAACTCAGTGCAAATTCTCAAAGACAGTTTTAAGCTCACAACTTCTATCCTTATCACAGAATATTGCAAATAGTCCCTATTTTAAATAAAAGATATGCTTAATTTCTCATACACAAGAGAAATAAACTATATTGACTAATAAAATCTGATCTATATTTTACCTTCTTGAACCATCTTCCCCAGCCAGACAGTTGTCTACTGAAAGCAAGAGGTAGTATTTATACATAACTACACAACAAAGTCCTAATTTCATAACCTTAGAAAGGTTTGGCAACATGCTGATCACTATAGGCTATTGGTTTACTCCGCCACTGGCTAAGGTTTTATACTTTTATTCAAGTCACACTTTTTAAAGAATAATGGCTAATGAAATATACAAAATAAGAAGTGTGATTCCATAGCACGAATGACCTGAAATGGACCTCACTGTACTTCCAATGGCCTAATGGCAACTATTATTAAACTACAGGTTTTACAAAGTCTTCCACTAGACGTCTAGAGTTAAGCCAGAAGTTTTGGCTGTAATACAGGCAGTGATGAAAAACATATGAGTGGTAACAAGTCGTCTTAATATCATTCTTCAGTACTAAGATGGGCTAATCTGAAGCAGCACTTTACTCTGGTATCACCCACGGTGCCAGGAGGATCAAGAAGTTTGGAAGTGGAATTTTTCTTTATATTTACTTTCCATTTCACAGAACTCAGCCTAACTTCCTTTTTCTGTATTTTTTTTTTATTATTATTATTTTAATGTGAATTAACTGGACATAAAGATCTCAGGTGGATTATCACAGTGCTTCCAGAAGAACTATCAAACTTGCAAGGTATGTCCAGTTTGAATACCTATTCTATTTAAATAGCAATAAAGAATTAAGCAACAGGTTGTCAGTCACTATGTGCAGATTAATAATGTCAGGTAATTTAGAGTTAGAAGTACCACTTTTTTCTAGAACATTTGCAAGTCTACTTTGCAGCTGAAATAATTCTGTATTTACTACATCTGAGCTGCAAAGCAAAAAAAAAGCTACAGGGAATTATTTAACTATTAAAGAAAGACTTGTCAGAAAGACTTAACAACTGACGATAAAAATTTTTCCTCAGTTATTACAATCTATGAAAATCTACCCTACAGTTATAGCAGTTCTTATAGTTACAACTCAGTGTTAACTTTTTGTAATTTGGTATTCAAGTTGTTGTTTTTTTTTTTAAAGTAGATAACAGCAAAGTAATTAAAAACAACACATGAAAGAGTGAACTGTAGACGAACTACAATCTAAAAATGCTCATAGATCATATTCAGTAACACACAAGAGTCAAGCAGTGTTTTCCCTAAAAAGTAAATACTCTCTAAACATAACTTATTCTGTAAACATGCTATTTATTATTATACTACATAACTTCAATATTGGACTATTTCTCAAGGCAGAATAATTTCTTCAGTAATCTGACTGACCAAAAAATTTCCTCTTGTTTTTCTTAAGCAATTTAAGTAAGTCAGTAGAGCAGACAAAGAGTTAAACAAACTCCTTTTATTTCTGGAATGGGACAATGACTAATAGAACCAGAACTATTTTTAAATATAGCTTTCAAAACAGCTATGGTCTTGCCTTTCTTTGGACAAAATCTGTGCACAGTGCAATGATTTGTGTTATTAATGAACACAGGGATTTTTCTTTGCCTCTGTAAAGACCACCACTGTGTCATTCAAACATTTCCTTTTCAGAAACAATGCCATAGGAAATTTGCCTCCATACACCGGTAACAGAAGTGATTTCTAAATATAATTTAGAGTCTTCTTAAGTCTTAAAACTTTACCTATTAACTCCTTCAGTGTCATAACTGGTAAGACAACAAAGACCACATGCTGCAGGACTGGCAAGCAACTGCCAAGGAACCCAGACTTACTCTTTTTTCTGCACATATCCCATACTAACAATGTAACTTCTGTCCTCACAGAAAGTGTTTTTCTTCCCATAATTCATGTTCAGAATTTTCATGTCACAGAACTATTGCACACTTACATGGGAATTTCCTAAACAATCGCTAAAAGGTTTTAATCGTGTTAACATACTGACATCGCCTGCATTTAACTAGTTGCAAATGATAAGTATTGTCCTAAACTAATAACATAAAAAGTTCGTATCTTCCACATGCTGTTTGGCAAGATGAGTTTTGGTAAAGATCACCACATTAGTGAGGATAAGTATGTCCCAAACAATTAGTACAGTGATTTTAGGATTGTTACATACTTCAGGAAAGAAAGTCAGCCTTATAGCATCTCTACATGTAAAGTGTACTCTCCACATCCAGTTACCTCACTTTGGGGTGGCTAGCGTTCCAGTGAAAAGGTGCTATTCAGAAGCTTTTTGTACTGAAGAAAAGGTAGGATTGCTATAAAGAACGTGTAATGAAGAACTACGTGAGCCCTCCTTGAATTCGCTACACACTTTCTCAAACTCATCTTCAATGTTCCAGTCTGTAAAAATGAGAATGGACAAGGCCAGACTTTGTCCAAGCAACAATCATCTGTGCAGGGTATTATTCAACAGACCACCTGAGCCTGTCTAACAACTCGCATACGTCAAGAATGGCTGTCCCACTTCTTCTCCTTCCCTCTCTTTCCGTTTAACATTCCGCCCCTCTAAACCAGGCTGTTCCACCCATTCCTTTGTGCTGGCTCTGATACTCAGACTGATTCAGTTTGTTCACCCGGAAAGAATGTGCTGGTTTTTTATTTCTTGCTCACATTAGTTTTATGCTGGTTTAGTGAGTTTAATCAGCTCAGTGAACAGCCTGAGTAGAAGAGCTGGCATGAGAGAACTGCAAGTATGTACCTGGGAGCAGAACCAGCCTCAAGTGCCAGCAGTGAGCCATTAGTACAGCTGTATTCATGAACTGTACTTTCTGAAACAACTAATTAAATATTTCATAAAATTCTCATGATAAAATAATTAAAGTATTTCCAGAAAAATCAATAGGATATTGGATTTTAGGATTTAATTTTCTTTTCATTCTCTTACTCTTGAAGTTTAAGCATGCAGAAAGTTTGTACAAGTTCATTGAGATGAGCTGCAGAGTCAGAGCATTTCTACAGAGACATATCAACATCTATTTACTGGGAAACTCAAAACCTCAGCCAGGAAAAAAAAAATTAAAAACCTCCATAATATCCAGTTCTTTGGAATCCATTCTTTGGCAGTTCTTTGGCCAATGCAAACCTAGAGTCAAACTTGATTACCACCCCTAACTACAAAGCCAATTAGCAATAAGGATTTCCTAATGGCAAAACGGGAAGATGAAGCAAGGGCTTTTTCTCTTTCCTAACCAAACCAAACCAACAAACAAACAAATCACAGCTCAGGCTTCCTTCTGTAAAGGGACTTGTTTTCAAGAGATTTAACTCACAGGATTAATATATTTCATCAATGACGTATTTCAACACTACTTTTCTAGAACTGTTTGTGAACAACGTGTGTTTTTCAAGAGTTCAAATTGGCCACTACTCCAATCACAGCCTCAAACTTTTCATAGTTTGAAATCATAATTAGCTTTCTGAATATCTGAAAGGAAGGATGCAATGCATTTGCTACAGGTGCAAGTGCGGAAACAGATTTTAAATTGTTTCATAAGACAACTTTCTAGCACCAGATCCAGAAGAGCATTTCAGGAACATACATGAAAGATTACCTTTTAGGTACAGTAAAACTACCTCCAGTGTCTATCACAAATAGAAGTCAGCAGGGACTTAGAAACTAATGTCCCAAGACATTATCATGCTACGACGCATGATATCCTATACGCATAAACTGTACAACAACACTGAATAAAGCACAGAGCGTTTTGTCACTTAATACCTAAGCAGTCAGAGGAAGAAGATCAGCCTGAGGGCCCATCTGTGAAAACCCAGCCATTAAAGCACTTGTCCAAGAATAATGAGAACTCGGAAGTCTGAAAGGCTTCAAAATCCTCATCTCCTAATTAATGGTATGACTAATTAATGGTATTGAACATTTTGACTGTTTTGCTGAAGCTGAAATACAAGATTGATAGGACCAAATATTCCAAAGGTGTACAGCCAGACAGGACCGCAATTCTCCCCAAAGAAACAAATGGAGGTTCCAAATCTTGTTCCCAGCACTGTTTATATTCAAAGACTCTTTCAAGAAAACACATTGTATAGGACTGCAAGTACAACTATAAAATTCTTTCTAGGAGCATTGAAAGAGAACATTATTTTGAACACAAAGTTAAATATATGGGGAAAAATAAATGTGAAGATTCTTTTAAGAGATTGTTAAATCAGTAAAAGATACACACACTACTCAAATGAGCATGCAACTGGAAGATTACGATAAATATTAAACTTACAGTTACGTGCTGCATACCTGCAAGATACAAAGTATATTGTGCTTCTGTTTTCAGACACGTATTTGGGGGGAAGGAGTCACTTCATTCTTTTCGAAAGGGTGAATTTTATGTGGTCTAAATACTGTTAGCTTTTTTCTTTCTACGCACTCTGAAACATATACAGTTACAGTAGCAGCAATGTATGCAGTACACAGCATTTTAATGCTGTTAAGAACCGCATAGAAGAAACATCAAAATGACCTTGTATAGAAAAAAGCAATACAAATAAAAACTCAGAATTTTGAATACGCCAAGTCAAGACCCTTGCACAAACCAGCGTACTGCTTTTCCTGTGATTGAGGACCAACGACAAAATGCCTACATAAAGACATTTTTCAGCTATAAACAGATCAGCAAGCACTTAATTAGGTGATCAAACAAGAATTGACATCCGTTTAGTATTTCCCTAAAGAGGTCTATGATAGTCTAAATAGAAACATTTTTATAAACAGGATATGCATAATAAAATTTACAACAGCCCCTCTTGGTTTGCACAGCATGCTGTAGGATCCAAATGACTTCTGGAATTGGGCTTCGGAGGGGAACAATGTAGAGCTGAGGGCTGAATTTACAGTCTTCTCTCTCAGAGTTGCAAAACATCCTGTGGAAATTCTTACTATCTCTTTTTTCCTTTGTGCCTAGTTTTATAGGATTATTTGGTCAATAAATTCATCTTTAGAATAAAATCAGAGTATGTAGAAAATATCTAAGGGTTTTGACCTACGTATCATCATTACTCAGGTAACACACTATACTGTAGGACTGGACTCCTCGTTTTTCCCAGTCAGGTGCGGCTAAAAGAAATCTGGTAAAATTAGAACACAGAGAAGCTGAATGAAACTGAATGAACAGCTGTAATGAGACAGAATCTGCCATATTTTTCTAAAGATAAATCTACTTTTTAGACAACAAGACAAATCTACTTCGTAACTTGAGTATTCTTCTCAATAACATCAGAAAAAAAATAATTGTAGCTATCTGACATGGGGTTTTGTGCTTTGAAGGTACCCTAACTGATCCAACATCTTTCTGTCTTCCAGACTGAAGGACCTTTGATTACACAAGAAAGATACTTTCAAGTTAAGGGTAATCTAGAAGGCTGATGGGGTTTATGGCATTAAATTCAAGCATGGTGCGTTTTGAGCTCCTTTCAGCTGGCTGCCTAGCTGTCATGTACAGGCCCTAGGACAACAAAGCTAGGTTGAAAAAAAAAAATTATTGAAAAAATATGCACATAGAAGTATTGGTGCCCAGCTTTTTTCTGGATGTAATTTAAGGTACTGATTTCAAATGACACAGATTCATAATCTGCAAGCCCTTGTCAGAGAAAAGAGCCCTCATCAAATAAAAGTCATATACAAATGCGTTTGCATTAAAATACAGAGGTGAACTTCTGTCAATAGCAGTAATATACAAATGACTGGAATTTGGGAAAAGCTCTTGTCAGGACTGAAAACTCTTGTCTATTTTTCCAGATTAGAATAAGAAGTGTTTTATTAGAAGTGTTTAGGGAGTATCCTGATGAGTGCATTTTATGTATTGCTAATCAAGTATTTCCTGATTGTCTAGATACAAGCAATGCACATAAGCACATTAAAAATATATTTTCATTAAGAAGGAATAAAATAAATCCAATTCCAAGTTCTGGTAAAATTTTCTACAAAAATTACACTTCAAAGCCTGAAGCAAACGAGGATACTATTTTTTACACTCAACTAAAAAACTTTGTTATGGCATTAATGTCTGATGAATTAATACTTTAACAGTATTTATTATAACACATTTATAATAATATAAATATTGTATTTTAAAGAAGATTTTTAATATTCTTCATCCTTCATATACTAATTAAACCTTAATATTCATAACAGACCATTTTTCAGGACCACAGACTGTAGCAGGGAGTGAAGTAAATAGTTCAATATATTTATTTGCTGTTTCACATTCACTGATTCTTGTGTTTGGGGTTTTTTGTTTGTTTACTTTCCTCTTCAAGATTGGCTATCCTGATTAAGAAGATATGAAAGAATACACGCTCCTTCTCTTCTTGGCTTTGTGCTCTGCCAAACCTCTCATTGGTCCTTCATATTTTACACTAAAGAATATGATGCTCCAAGATATGGAAGATGATGATGATGACGACGACAACGACAATTCTCTATTTCCAACCACTGAACCAATTATACCACTAATTCCTTTTGATCTATTCCCAATATGCCCCTTTGGATGCCAGTGCTATGTGAGAGTTGTCCATTGCTCTGACCTAGGTAAGAATGAATTTGTGTGTCTGTTCTCCACTGGACTCTCCTTTGGAGGATTTGCCTTTTAAAAGATGAATTCTACAGCTCCATTAATTGCACACATTCACATATTCCTATACTAGTCATTTTCAAAAGGAGCTTACATTTTTTCAGTTAGGCTTGCAAACCATATCAAATCCACGTCCAGCAACTAATTTGTGTCCAGCACTTTTTACAACATAAATGTTTTCCCAGTTTATGTGCATCAGTTTAGAAAATTAATAAACTGCTATAGCCACCTTCCATTAGCAATGACTTCTATTGATAACAGCATAGAATGGAAAGGCATTTAGAATATGTAACAAGTAACTGTAAAACTATTTAACTGAATAGTTAGTTTATCCACTAAGAGAACAATCACAGAATGCAGAAATGCTCATATTTACATTTTAGATTACACTTTCTCCTGTTTCGTTTACTTCCATGAAGTTCTATCCAAACAGAGGAGCACAAAAGTTTGCTGTATCTTCTGTTTGCATTAGACAAACTATTAGTCCCCTCTCTCAAGAAAGACTATGGCTAAAGAAGTACTTCATTCACAACTACAAAGCAACAGGTCAAATGACAAGAAAACATAACAAAGGAAAAAGAGGCCATAAATAAACCATAAGGAAGTTTAATGCGAGCACGTAAGTGGGATACAAACTATTTGCTCAGCTTAACTTCCATTAAAGTGCGCAACACTAGTAACATTTTAACCAAAGGCAAATCTGCTACTGTCACTGTTGCAGATACATACTAGTCCCTAAATATGCATTCATTATTAATAGTGCCGATTTGAATTAGTGTTCATTGACGTTTTCCCATGATTCAAGGTAATCAAAGGACTATGCTCCTGCCACCTAGCACAGTGACAATGACATTGGTTCTCTTCACAGCTCTGCCACCATCCTAAACTTAATCCTTGACTCCTCATGTCTTAGAAACATTGAGTCAATATAGAAATTGCTGCATTTTTTAAAAATGTGTCATTATTAAGGAATCAAAATGAACTTTTGCTGACACAATAAGCTGTGGTTATTGCATCTGGTTTACAGATTGCAAACCCCTTTAACTTAAGTTCACACATAGAAAAAAACCCTATTAATAGACTTCATCTTTAAATAACTGTAACCCATTAATTCAGGAATAATTGTTAATAAACTGGACCAGCATTTGGCATTTGATGCATCAGCATTTCCACTGAAAAGAAAGTTACTATCCCTTGCTAGTCTCTTCTGCTGATTCAGGATCTCAGATGACATGAACTGAAGTGTTTTTGTAACATAACAATTAACTGGATTGGGGAATTTATACAACTGGTAATTAAGTACTGGCAGCTGGGAGACCATCTTTTGTCCACATTTCTCAGCCCTGATGTTAAGTGGACAGCTATACAAGCAACCGTGCCAGTACAATGGATAGGGCAGGTGCAGAGGTAGAAAGGAGCATTCAAGCACTGAGCAGAAATTCCTTAAAGCCACTGCGACAGCCCTGTTCCTTAGTACAGAACCACAGCCCCGGATCCTCCGAGGGCTGCTTTCTCCAGGGACTTAAGCAGTTTCCCTGTAGAACCACCTGTGCTCTGAGGCTCCTTACTTCACAGATGCAAAGAATCTGCAATGAACATCCCATGCAAGCTTTTCACAGTCAGGGGTAGAAGCAGTTCCTCCTGAAACTATCCACACATTTTTGTCATACATTCTTACATAATTAGTTCCTCTCATTATCAAATATTCCCTTCTATCCTTTGCTTTATGGCTTTTCATATTTTCTTTCCCATCACAATCATCAACTATCTTCCTGTGTTTCGCTGTTTAGCAGTTAATTTCTTTGGACTTATATAGAGGCACATAATGTTTCTGTTTATGTCACATACTTAAATAGGTTTGACATCAATACCTCGCAACATCCCACCAGATACTCGTATGATTGACCTTCAAAACAACAAAATTAAAGAGGTCAAGGAAAACGATCTCCAAGGACTCACATCACTTTATGTAAGCTTGCTATTTTCCAAGTTTGAAATCTTATTTAGCAATCAGAAATATTTTGATACTTTTAAAATACAAATGGTATTTTTTTTCTCCAATAGTATCCATAAAAATACAGTCTAACACCTGCATATTTGACTGCTCCCACATAGTAAGAAGCAAATTTCTTTGGGCTGTAAGAACTATGCTACTTTCTACAACATCCAGAAAATGTACCATTTGTATCTCACCAAAAAGATCCTCAAGATTTATTTAGTCCTTAGCATGCACAGAAACACTCCCTACATTTTAAAGGCTGCAAGAGAAGTGCTCCTTTTTTATCGGCTTAGCTGTAAAATAGCAGAAAGAACTTAATCTCACAGGAGAATTAGAACAATATTTTCTGAAGGTATTTTCAAAAGCACACAGCATACAACTAACACATACACCCCTGAAACTAATGTTATAAATCCAATTGACCTGAACAGAAAACGGATCAACACTGAATTACTGAAAAGGTCGGGTGCTTTACTACTATTTTTTAACATGCTCAAGTATGCACGTACAGACAGTCTTTAAAATAGTACCACTGGCAGCTGATAAATCTAGATATTTACAGTACACAACAATCCCTTTTTATAATGACAGAAAATAAGAGAGTCTCAGAGGCCTGGAAAGGTAGACTAAATCTGTTTTGGAATACTTATTTCCATAAGATGTCACTCTAGATCCAGTACCAATGAATATTGACAATTTTAAAATTTTCATTGTAAAAATGACAAATCTGTTCCACAAGTTATTGCAAATTAATGACATTCTATCCCACATTAAAAAGACATGAAAAAGACATTAAAACAACGTAAAACAAATCCTTTTCAGTCATATTTGGTTTCTGAGCAAAACCTGAAAATTTACCTGATCTGGGTGTTTATGAATGAGCTTGTTAATTATTATGGATTAAGCCAGGATAGAAAAATTAGGAACCACATAAATTAATTGCCTGCAACAAAGTGTTTCCAATTCCTCTTAAGTGTCTCATGTCTGGGTACAGAATGGTTATACCAGCAAGTTAGGGATAAACACGCTAATTGTGGTTTATATTCAGCACAAAAGATCTTACAGAAACTAACCTCCAGTGACTGAGAAAGTCACTGGAATACATCAGCAACCACCACATTATATATTAGAGTAACCACTTAATTACATGATAACTGAAAACTCTGAGCTGCTTTGATTTTTCTCATAATTTAATTTGTGGCAAGGCCTAACAAAATTTTTACTGAAAGCAGAGTTTACTTTGTACAAGTTGTCTGAGTACTAGTCTATTTAGCAAAGGCACAGATGGCAACTTGGATTAGGAAGGAGCATTTCCTGTTTATTTCCTTAAGCTATCCCCATTTTTTCTGGGAAACAAAGATTCATTCTGTTTTGCTCTACTTTTTTTTTTTTGGCCCACAATTCCAGAGAGCGGATGACTTACCAATGGCTCAAAGAAGTAAAAAAGGAACAAAAATTAATAGTCTGGATATGGAAATGCAGAGATGTGATTTGACATGCAAAATAATTTCAAATAACTCATATTTTGTAGTAACTCATTACAAGTTCTCTGATAACACATAGTAACCAAGAACAAAAAACTGTCCCAAAAAAGGACTAGTGTACTGTACAGTCAAGAGAGAGACTTATATTCACAGGAGTTGAAAAATTATGGCAAATAAAATATATATTCATGTCTCTATATCAGTTGTATACAGACATTAACTTTTAAGAAATTCAGATTAAAAACCTTTTATTTTGCAGCATTATGCTGAAATAAAAGATGAAATTCTGAGTTTTGAGAATTTGTCTGCATTCAGGAACAACAACAAGCAACAGAATATAACCCCCATATAATCCCACAAAATATATGAAGACAAACATTGTTTTTCCAATTTTTCTCATTATCACCAGCACCTTGTCAGCTCTGACTAGTTTTTTTCTACCTTCTAGCTGATGCTCCAGCTTCCAGGTTCTTTTTTGCTTTTCATAATCGAGTAAAATACCCAAAGTATATACAAAGTGTCAAAGTTTGGTATGATGGAATGTCCTGGTTTCAGCAGGGATAGAGTTCATTTCCTTCCTGGTAGCTGGTACAATGCTGTGGAACATGCTACCAGGACATGGAAAAATAAAATATTTTAAATACTTAATTGTTAAATTATATATCAAATTCATTACTTAAAATTCATAATCATAACATTCCTTTCTAGAGAAATTTTCTTTGTATTGGTCTTCCCGTATTTCATAGGCACTGGCTTTGAACAACAATAAAATATCCAAGATCCATCCAAAAGCCTTTCAACCAACAAAGAAGCTACGACGACTATATTTGTCCCATAACCAGCTAACTGAGATTCCAACAAATCTACCAAAAACTTTAGCAGAGCTCAGAATTCATGCTAATAAGGTTAAGAAAATCCACAAGGACATATTTAAAGGAATGAAGTCTCTACATGTTTTAGGTAAGTCCAATTAAGTAGAAGAGAAAACGTCTCTATCAAAAATGTAACATACTATATATAATTTTCATTCAAACATTTTCCCAATGTGCAATTTCCTCTTAAAGAAATATCCATGCTGTGGAAACTATCTTTCACAATTTAATTTCTGTGTGAAGTTGCTACATAGGTCGATTTTCTGGTAACCCTGCAAGCCAAGTTAGAGAGCCTTTATTCACTGGAAGCTGTGACTTCCACCACTCAGAATAGGTATTCAAAGCTAAACATTAATTAATGCTTAGGACATCAGAAGTCATAAATAAAATGAAATCAGCTGTTTATAACTTATTCTAACATACACAAAATTCCTATGCCATAAATACTCTTTTTTTTCCCCTTGGACAGAAATGAGTGCAAATCCTCTTGACAATGATGGAATAGAGCCAGGGGCTTTTGAAGGAGTAAATATCTATCATATAAGAATTGCAGAAGCTAAATTAACTTCAATTCCTAAAGGTATGCTTTGTTTTACCTTTTCTATTTTACCTATACCAGTATACTCCTAAATAAAATGCTTTAACGTCTATATGATTATTAAAACGTTCATAAACTCTGTTTTGTATTATTCATTACTACCAAACCACCTCCTACCTTATTTTTCTTTTTGTATTTAGTATCCAATTCTACATCTCAAAAGCATGCATGCATGTGCACACACACTCGCTCTCCAGCCCCCTCTCCTGCCTTCTCCCTGTCAGGCAGCCCACTCCTCTCAGAGCCATCCAGAGACTCTTCTCAGGAGAAACAATGTGAAGAAAATTATAATAAGATGTCACTTCACATTTTTCACATCAGCCTCTCAAAAATCCTTACAAGGAAAGGATAAACCCCCTGCTATTTGACCTGGGTCATAAGGGATACAGAATTCCCACTTCCTTCATGAATTAAAAATGAAACCTCAAAATTTCTAACTTTAATTTTGAATGTTTCAAGCAGCTCTGTAGCTCAAATACGCTCTGCAATATAACTGCCTTAATGCAAACCCAATACAGCATTTTATACATCTTTTGATGGGGTTTTGCCAAATGAAATTTAATGTTAACATTTTAATTAAATTCAACATAACATACTACAAAATTAAATCACTCCTTCGTATAAAACAATTAACTTGTGATTTGGAGGTAGCAATAAATTAGAACACTAACTTTACAAATCACTGACCTCCACACACAAAAAAGTAGCATGAAGGAACTCAGTACAATACTCTACCTGCATTTTCTGTAGGTCAACATAGTATTTAATCAAATTCTCATAATTTTCAACTGCTCAAAACTATTAGCTAAGAGAAAAAGGGAGGAAACAAAGCATAATACCATATGTTGTATCATTCATTAACTTACAGGGAAACTAAATGTTGGCCCCAAGATATTTGTTTCTGGATCATTCAGATAAAGAAATTGTTTCTTATTAAATTTAATCTCTTCTTGTAGACCGATATATATGCAAAAGCATCCCTGTAGAAGAGAACACTAAAAAAACCTCCAACAACAAACAAAACCAACTCACCCCAATTGTTCAGGTAATTTTAAGATCAGAAACTATATGGCTGCCTATGGTAACACTCCCCAACACAAAAAAAGACATACAATCTCCTGACACTTAGCACAAAAAAAGGTACATAAAATGATTCAGATTTTGTCTTTGTTATAGAGAAATCTCCTATAAGGAAACACAGCATGAGGTCCAATATGTGGTGTCAAATAAACGAACAAATGATAAACAAACAGGATTTCATAGTGAACACATTCTACACAAATGGAAACTAAGTTTGTAGATCCTTCTATCTGCAAATGTTATAATGAGACAAAAAGATTGAAAAATGTAACTTAGAAAATGCGCTTAAAATCTAAAAGGGACAGATGGGAAGTCTTCCCTCTTAATACCATAACTCATACACAAGCAGCACCCAGTGGAATTTTAAACCGGAAAAAAGCCCAAACAAACCAACCCCAAAGCATGTCAACTGGCATAAAGACAGACTGTAAAGCATACCGCTTTTCTTCAGTATTGTAATGCTTCAACAAACAGCAATGGGAGCAGTGCTCTCCTAAGCCATATTAGTAACAGAAATATGTGGTTTGTCTTGCTTGGTGTCAGGGTGCCATCTAGACAGATGCTAGTAAAACTGAACGTAAGATCAGCAAGCAGACATTCAAACTTGTGACTATCTTTGTCTGCCCTCACTAAAAGGATATTGTAAAAAAGACTCTCCAATTCCTGGTCGATTCACTGACAGTTCTGAGTTGGGACTATTTGGTACCACATGAGAAAACATTCTGCGTACCGGCATGGGAAAGAGCATACCAAGTAGAGAATTCTGAAAGCTTTCCTCCCAGATCACATCTTAGGAACTATAATAGCGCAATTATTACATTGTGTGGAACATATCTACAAAAAACTGTCACAGGTTCCACAGGAGTAGGATTTTGACTACCAACTGTTAGATAATTGCACACAACATACAATTTATATCTTTCACAGGTTAACCAAAAGTACATGAAAGCCGTTATAAAGAAAGCTAGCAAAATCATACCAAATTTTGGAACTCTGAAATCTTAACATTAGCATATGCACTTTCACATCTTTTTTTTTTTTAAGTTACTATTTTAAACCAAATTATGTTGATGACTCGATGCCTTTTTTTTAAAAAAAAAGTAACATACTTGTATCTAATACCCATTTCTTTGATGCAGAAACCCCCTACCCCCCCCAGATTCTTCACCCAATCCTAAACACAAAGGAAAGAAGCTGTTTGGAACATAATAAATATTCCAACAAAAATAAGTTGACTTATTTTTCTCATGCTGTGCATTTGCTTTTCATCAGAATTGCCCTCCAGTCTACTAGAACTTCATTTAGACGACAATAAGATCACAGCAATCGAAGTTGAAGATTTTAACCGGTATAAAGATCTTCAAAGGTAAAATCCCCATGCAGAATGCTTTTATTCAATAAAAGGTCAGACCTGGCAGGATCTCTTATTTGATAGTTCTCTTGTTAATGGGAGAAAAGAGAACTAAAAATTCTAAGTGTTTTAGTAAGAACTGCTGTAAATAAGACCAAACTTAAAACCAAACCAAAACAAACATTATTAGCCTTGTTATTACATGTCTTGCCTACAGTTCACAATAGAAGTGTATATTAAGAACAGCATCTGATTACAAAATGTAATCATCATAAATTCTTACCTCATGGCACCTGGGTGTTGTGTAATATAGCGTCACTTTTATATAATATCTCTTAATGTGCTAGTAGTAATATGCCTCAATTAAGCATTGCATGTATTTCTCATACTCAGAATATATGAACCTTTGTGGTCACATTATTTATCCACAGTATTCAGTATTTTTCTCTAGTCTGTTCCCTATCAGGCCCAGGCATTTTCACTCTCCTTGGTCACTCGTCTCACAAATCACCTCCCAAAATGAGGTATACAGCAACACCAACTGATTTTTATTTTGGGAACAGAATGCCTTTCTTGCAACTAAATTTATAGGATTTAAGAGTCATAATAGCTTTTTAATTCCAGAGGAGGCCTAAGTGTGCTGGAAGGAGACACTCCATACACATCCCAAAGAAAAATATAAAAGGATGGCAGGAAAAGGGAAATTTAAGTCTTGTTTATACAAACACATGGGAAAACTGGTAAAAGATAAGAGAAGATAAATCCACCTCCTGAAAACTAGCCTGAGAGAAATACAGTAGCTGGTAAAGGAAACAACTTGATAACTGTTTCCAAATGTGATGTGGTTTAAGAAAAAGAAAAAAATGCATGTTTCTGAGGAATGTATCACCGATGTAGGACAAAATAAGGAAGTTCTTTCTGTAAAGCTCAGTTAAGTACTCTGAAAATACGGCTGAGCAGCACTGAACTTTGGATTTGGTAATAGAAACTACTATCAAAGAGGAACTACTGAACTGCGTTTAGATACCAACTTCAGTTTCTGAGGAAATCAAGAAAGAAAGGAGAAAAAAGGGATTGCACGATGCGTGGAAAGAGCAATTCCAAACTGACCTGTGCCTTCACCTTCTGAATCAACTTCCAAGCCATGCAGGCTGAAGTCTTATAGCAAAAAAATCTAACTAAGGCCTCAATTAAGGAAAATGTGGAAGTAGGAAAAAAGCAGTCCTGCTAATTTTTAAAATATAATGGTTTTTACTAAGTTATATATATATATAACTGTTTCTTTACAAGACTTGCACTTTGGCTATTTATTAGAACCACACTTTTTATTACTGTGAGTATACTTTGTAGCTATACTACTTGATAAAAAGGCATGATTTATTCACAAGCAGATTGGTTGATGCTCATCATTAACTCTTGCCACTAAAAGTAGAAAAACCTGCATGCAAAACTGGACAACTGCTCACATCAGGCTAGCTGCTGTCCTTTAAGTGAAGATTAAATTAAGAAGAAAAAATATTTGTTAGATCAATGGTGGGTTTTTTTTCTATCAGAGGTAAGATTTCATCATCTTTCCCGTTCTTTTTTCCCCCCCTATGTCTACTCCTGTGTATTTCAATCTTTAGGAAAGAAAAAGTATGCTCTTCAATGCTGTTGTGAATCTCAATTAATCTTTAATTAAATGTTCCTTGTACTATTTCTAGGCTAGGCCTTGGGAATAATAAAATCAAAGATGTGGAAAATGGAAGTTTTGCCAACATACCGAGTATACGTGAAATCCATCTTGAAAAAAATAAGCTCAAGAAAGTTCCTCCTGGATTACCTGAACTGAAATATCTGCAGGTCATATATTAAACTTAATAGAAAGCTCTGGTAGTTACAAGTTGTTTGACTTTCACACTGCCATACTGATTAGGACATAACTGAAAAGCATCATTAACTGTCACATATATTTTGACATGACTCATACTAGGAAAACCTGAAATCATATATGTAGTTAAAGAAATAAACAAGATCAAACAGCAGGAACACTTCCTTGAAAGAAAAGGAAAACAACACGCTACACCCAGAAAATGTTTTCAGAAAGTTTGTTACAGATTTATTATAGTTTCTGTATTAGCAAGCCAGAGTGGAAATTTTTCCATTTCCACGCTGAAAAGCCTTAAATCCAAAGAAAATTATTTATGAGGCTGAAATGATAAGATTTTAAAATTTGTATTTAGAACTAGATACATTCTGCAATAAAATGCGTTCAAAACACATTTATTTCCCGAATTCTGGAATAGCAATTAAAATCAAGTATGTTTTATAAGACGACATATACTTAGGACACAGAGCAGAACAAAGCATGGGGAAACATGAAGAAATGCACAGATGACAGAGCACATGATAAGCTATTTGGTAAAAACTTTTACCTCTGAAAAGCCCAAACATCAAATTACAATGTAATGTAAAATTAGATATACAAAAGAATTCTTTTGTCAATGTACATTATTTTACTTAACAAATTCTAAACTCTATCACAAGCCTTTTTTTTTTTTTTTACTAATTTAAGCCACATCAGCATTAGACTTATCTCTTCCTATAGCCATACCAACAAATCTCTTCTAATATCAACTTTTCTAGAGACTACTTTTTGAAATTTATTAAATCACTGAAAATTTGCATTATGGGAGAATATAATACTGCATCATTATAATTCTTACTATAAGAGAATACAAAACTGCATTTTAGGAGAATGTTCCATGAGAAGAGAGTCAAATTATTCTGACAACACACTGATAAAATACCATATAACTTTTTTTTGTGGGAGACACTGTGGCAGGAGGGAGACATTTTTTAAAGATTTAACACAAATTTTTAATTCCTGTTACTATTAAGGTCTGCATCCAACTGATCTTATAGCAAACCTCAGTTGCCTATATGCCAATGAATGTTTAGCTATTTTTCCCATTTACACACTAACTATTATATTTTACTATTTCTTATTGCTGCAGGTAGTCTTCCTTCATTCTAATCATATTGCAAAACTGGGAGTGAATGATTTCTGTCCAACAAGAGGAAGAAAGAAGAAAGCATTATACAGTGGCATAAGCCTCTTCAATAATCCTGTGAAGTACCGGGAGGTTCAGCCTTCAACTTTCCGTTGCATTTTAGCCAGAAACAGCGTGCAACTTGGAAATTTCCTCAAGTGATATCCAAGTTGGTCATTTCAAAAAGCAACTTGTCCAAATCAGTTCTACAATACTTGAAAAGAGTGTAAAATTGGCATTTTTCTGCAATTTAACCAGTTTACAAAGTATTTACTATTTCAGAGATAATTAATTAGAAACAGTATGTTAGTAGGATCCATTGTATTATTTGACAATGTTCAACCTACATTTAAATAATTTAAACAAAAGCCTTTATATCTTATGGAAGGACTCTTGGAAGTGGAACTGGAAACTGTATTTGATGTTTCCTATTATAGATGATAAACTCTTTACTTAAATCACATAGTTTTAACAGATTCTTTCTTTCAAATAAATTCTAAAAATCAAGTGGAAGTGACTTTTTCCACAGTAAGGACCTTTTCCTTTGCCAAAAAGTGTTGTAAGAAAAGTTGCAAAAAAAATTATCAGACTTCAAGGACAACTTCTTGTGCCATTTTTGATAACCAGCAAAGATGCAATAAAAAGGTATGGTATTGTGAGGTCTTTTGTCTCAAAACTAGAACATATTTTTATAATCTATTAAGTAAGACAAAGGCGGGTTTCATATCAAGAACTAACACACAAAAAACCTTTAAAAGTTTTTAGTATTTTTTCTTGCAACTTTAAGAGGGAAATGTCCTTCGATGTTTTGCTATCAATATAATTTGATGCGCTCTGAACATTAAAAAGTAGGATTCAGTCTTTATCATAAGCTTCAAGCTTAATAGGAATGATTATTAAACTCCCTTTAGGCCAGCACAAACATTTTCTTTTATCTATAACAATTGTAATCATGTTTTTCATTTAATTTTTTCCTCTTTTATATTTTGACATCACACGGGTTAAGAATCCCTCATTAATGTAAGTACCTTAAAATTGCTGAATGCAAGCAGATAGCTGGAACTCAGCTGCCCTGACTTCTTACGTAAGTCAGCGCATAGAATTCTCAATACTGACAGTACTGTATGAAATGGTTATTTTATATCTATTTAGTGTATATTTGCTATTGGGATTCAAAATAAATTAAATAAACTTAAAGAATACTTGCATTTGTATACATGATTACATTACATGTCAAAACATTCAGAGAGATTATAACCAAACACCTCCTGAGTCTTCTCTAGATATTTTCTCTATTCTTCCTTTTTCCAAATCCACATACCTTCTGGATCATTTATCACTGTTGTTCTTCACAAAGTTAAAAATTCAACACTTTATTTGAAGCAGCTATGGGAAATAACACAGACTAGTAGTGGAAGAAAAATACTACATAGAAATCAAGCAATTCCCAATCTCTCAGCCTTTCTACCACCTCCCTAAGTACACTAAGCAGTAAGCATCAAGTCTAACATCTGATTTTTTTCATCTGCTTGGTCTCTTTGTATTTAATATTTTGTTAGCACCACTATGCTGTTGAGTCCCAAAACCACATGGGGAGAGGAGGGAGAGTGGGCCAGGAGAGGCTTTTACTGAAGAACAGTTTTTGCAAACAGAAATTCTGTAAAACACTTCAAGGCAATATAAAAACAAAAACACTAAACAAAACGCAAAACCCAAAACAAATCTGCAGATCACCAAGCATCTTCCTACTCCTGGCTTCTGAAGATGTTTCTAAGGAGTGCATTTCCTAGCAAATAACATGGGGAAAGCAGTTATCAGTACTGAAAATAGTAGTTAATGAGTATATTCTTCATCAGTTGGTCTAGTTTATATCATGGACTTCTTTAGCCATAGCTATGTCATCATGCATGAAGAGCTATGATCGCTAAACATAAACCGAAGTTAGAAGACAAGCCTGATGTATATATAGAAAAAAAGGCAATACTTCAGTAGATTTTTCCACTAGGGAATTAGTTACCACACTCACAGGAAAGACAAGAACTATTGATGTACAGTTCATACAGGGAATGCATACCAGCTTTTACTGCAACTGCATTCCCAGTGAAGACACAGTCTGAGCCTCTCTCTATGTTGCACTTTAAATAAATCCAACAGTAACAAATCTGACAAGGCTACAGAGGGAAACAGCCAACTCTTTAAGCCACCTCTGTAAGATTTATATGGAGCAGTGAAGAACGTTGAAAAGAGTAAGGGCAGAAATAAGTAACTGAGAATGAAACAGCATAGTAACATAAAGAATTACACGCCACACAGACTAGTCATTTACCCTGGAGTAAATCATCATCACACAAAATCTTTACATTCATACTCAAGCAGGAGCACCTACTACTCCATGGTAACAGCCCAAGAGCACATTCATGCCCTCCGGGAAATACCAACCTTCTCTTAATGATAGGCTACCCTGCCTTATACTACCATAAGCAGCTCATAACCCCATACCAGAAAAACAAAGCATTGTCAATAACAACTAACTGTCCAAGAAGAAAGTGAAGATTTGAAATAAATGCCCTTTCTTATCTAGTAACAGCTAAAAAGCTGAATTCCTTAATGCTCCACAAAAGGTTCACTGCTTATAAAGTTTACTATCGAAAAGAGAGAGGAAAGGCAAATAAAGGATGAGGGAGGAAAATTTGTAGATAACCAGAGGGTAATCAAGAGCCAAAAAAGATTTGAGAGACTTCCAGTGGAAAGGGTGGTCAAGTAGCAACATAACAGCAAAAAGAAGTTCAATCCTAAAGAAGGTTAAGAATGAAAAATGGAAGCAAAATTTCCAAATCTTTTATCTACTTCATAGAACACTAAGTTAACAGTTTTCACCTCGAGTAAGTGGGGTAAAGGTGGACTTCAATCAAATCTTCAGTTGAAAGCACAACAAAGAGCAAGTACGATGCTAGTAAAAGGAATAGAATCAATAACAGAAAAATCATTACATTTATATGAATCACTAGTTTTAACATGCTATACTAGTTATACCAATTCAGCAATGACAACATAAATAGAAAAGCTGATTTAAACTCTGCAGCTTAACTGAAAGAATAAACTCACAGTGTAATGTAATACATTATTCTACACTAATTTAGTGGTAAGGATTAAAAGGAAACATAACAGAGAAAGCAAACAACTCCTTATCTAATCAAAGCTTATGCAATGGACAACAGGAACGCTGTATCTGCCAAGACTCAGACATTTAAGAAGATGGACTAAGGTCTGAACATCTGTCAAACAACTTCTGCTTCCTTTTGTTAGGCTACACCTCTTTACCCCAAAGCAGGCCAATTCAACCAACCCACTGCTAATAAACCTACTCAGCAGCAAGGAGGTCTTGGAAGCAATTACCTATATTCTCAGTAAATTTTAATAACTGCTTTTTGCATAAGATTTCCAAACATAACAAAGGCCCACAGGTCAGTAGGTTGCCACATGAAAAAATAAAATCCCTCTTGCTTTTGTTCAAACTGCCTGCGTTCCTATGACTAACCACCAGACACAGGTAAGAAAAATGGCCACTGGGCTTTTTGGTCTCCTAAGGCAAGGAGTTTTGGCTGAGGCTAGTTAATGATCCTAATACAGACTCCAGAAAGTGTACTCAGTCTTGGAACTCATCTGAAACTTTTTTTGGGGCGTGGCTTTAGCAGAGGAGTCCTAGTCCCTAGAACGCATGGTTAATACTTTCTAAACCTAAGAATTCTTTACAGGTAGTCTCTTAAGAGTTTCACCAAATTTTACATCCACTGTTGAAGTCAATATAATGGGAAAGCTTTGTAAAAATGTAGCAGAGTCCTAAGAGGTAGAAGGCTATATAGTCTTGATCTTATCCTTCCAAAGCCTTAAAAACTCTCTTGCCCTCTCACACTTTCCTCTTTGTCATGCATTCAGACTGAGAAAGTCTTTCTACAGTCAGCATCCATGGATACACGTAACATTCATAGAAGAAACTGCAACACTATTTTGAAGATACTACCTCCACTCTCACACTTAATAAATAATCTCTAAAGGATTTTATCAACTGCTTAGCTTTTCATCATCTTCAAGGCAAATTCAGCTAGCTTTGAAGTTTAAAAAACTTTATCTGTGACAAACTACATTGGCAATTTTGCATTAAGGCAGCTAAGAATCAAATGGTTCATTCTGTCTCCTGTAAGAGCCATTTTTAGAGAAAAGAGTAATTTCCTATATATCGTGTCACATAAATCCATAGAATGTCTGTCACCTATGAGAAAAAAACATGTTCAACGACCCTCCACTATTTTCAGATATCATTCTTCAGCTAGCATTTATGGGTATTAATAACTAATAATTTACATACCTTGTATCTTTGGCACACTTTAACAGAAACCCAAGTAGATGTCACAATGACATATAGACATTACAATATAAAATGCACCTTACACAGTTTCAGCAATGATTTCTGAATAGGGACAGCAATGAAATTCACAGAATAATAGCTAACTAATGATAGTACACTGGTGTTCAACAGTCTTTCCACAGAACGAGGCAGTTCAGTATCAGCAAATGGGGAGAAAAACTGTCAAGAAATCAACTCCACCTTTACATTCTCCACAGATGTTATGGAAAAAGGAAAGAGGGAGAAAGAGATTTGATACAAATCCTTCTAAGAGTCTTCTCTTGCTACATATTCCTTGTACAAGTAACTACATTCCTCTAATAAAAAAAATTAGTATTTATTATGTCTAAGCTTTCCAAACTTTAATGGGCTTCTCTCTTCTGAAAATCTGTCAGGTCCCTACAAGAAGACAATTAACAAATTTCACCAGAGGATGGCAGCCTATTGTTACCAATAGAAGGAAAAGGAATTCTGAAGAATAAATAACAAATACTGTTATTGCACAGTGATAGCTCAGTAAACTTCACAAATACTGATAAGGCAGAGTAGCTTATCTGAGTACTAAAGTACTATTTGAATACTTCTAAAGACTGAGTTCTATGTCTACACCATTAACTTACCAAAGGATGAAATAACCTCATCTTTGAGTCTTCTCCCTGCCTTTCCCCAGTATCAACCTATGTAATGCAGTACTTTAAAACACAACAATACAAAGAATAATACAGAAGTTACACAACATTAGTAGACAAATAACAACAAACTTAATAAGACACTGGAAGTTTAAAAAATATAAGATACTATCAAATCATGATTTTAATGTGCACCATCGCTACGGCAAGTGCATACCATGTAATCAAAACGTATATTCAATAAAACAGGATTTCTTTCATATCCATATTGAAAAGCCAAAAAAACAAAAACAAAATTTTGAAACGTCAAACCACTTCAGTTTGAGACACAAGTTTGTTCCGCAAGCAAGATGCCTAATGAAGACCAGTTTTGTAAGGATACCTATGCTATGCAATCCTCAATCTCCCATCACAAAATCCCATTCCACCTCATATCCTTAATGATAATAGTCTCAATGCAGTATCTTCTTTATTTCCTATATTTCCTTCACAGCAATATATCCATAGGTTAGAAGTATGGGTTCAGAATCGACTACTTTGTTGTCCGCAGACTAGTGTATGAAACTCACAGATCATCTAGGTGCTTTCTCTTGCTGCTTAAACAAGTTAAAGAAGGTGAGGGAGTCTTGATTTTCCTTCCTTTTTGCAGTATTAATAGTGTCTTCTTCCTCTGCCCAGGTGTCAATTTACATAAAACCTGCAGGAATTCAGTGTATCTGGCAAACTGGCTAAAAGTGTCCACTATGCTCAGAAGTGTCAGGAAAGAGAAAAGGACAGATGGACAGAGAAAGAGCACGGCTATTTGCATATCACTGCATGACCTTAGGAAAAAAGAGTTGTAAAATCATAAAAGCACAATGAAGTATGGGCTGGATGAGCAGACAGTGAGGTGGATTGAAAACTGGCGGAACGGCAGGGAGCAGAGGGTAGTGATCTAGTGAATTCTAGTTGGAGGCCAGTAACTAGTGGCGTACCCCAGGGATAATACTGGCTCCAATTCTGTTCAACATCTTCATTAATGATCCAGATGATAGGGCAGATTACCCTCAGCAAGGCCACTGATGACACAGAAGTGGAAGGAGTGACTGATACGCCAGAGGGTTATGCTGCCATTGAGGGACCTCGACAGGCTGGAGAAATGGGCCAACAGGAACTCATGCAGTTCAACAAAGGGAAGTCCAAAGTCTTGTACCTAGGGAGGAATAACCCCATGCATTGGTAAATGCTGGACGACCTGGAAAGCAGCTTTGCAGGAAAGGCCCTGGGGGTCCTGGTGGACAACAAGTTGAACATGAGCCAGCAACATGCCCTTGCAGCAAGAAGGCTAACAGTATTCTGGGCTGCTTTAGAAGGATAAGGACAATCTCTTCATTCCCAGTGTTGCTGTCACTTAGTTATTCCATGAACAAGGAAGCTACAGAAGCCTGGGTTCCTATGGATTTGAGTCTTAGAACTCTCAGGTTCTTCCAGCTTGTCTCTGCTTCACACCAACACCTCAGCATATTCTCCTACAGCGGCCTTCCACAGCTACCACCTGTTTGGCTGCCAAGTGACAGAGCTAAAAGCATGCCAAGGGGTTAGTCAACATCTCTGTTTCGTCTTGCCGTCTGGCTGCTTACTCTAAGAAGGAGCATTTCTAACCGTCTTTTCTTCAGTTGAAGTACCTCTTTGGAGCGCTTTCCTCTGCCCAGCTGCTATTTTTCACAAGTTGGTAACAAGTACATATATATTTCCCTCTATCCTGTGTCAAATTTGGTTATAATTGGCAATGAGGATCAAAAGATACTGAGTGAAGTAAATGACAAAGACAAAAGCTTCCTTTCCTTAAGAAACCAAGAAGTGAAAGTTTGGTTATTCTAAACATAGTGGAAACTTCCAAAAAGTTTCACATCAGCATTCCTGCACCAGCATTTCCCAAAAGTGAGGGAAATGCCTAAGACCAGACCAGTAGAAAAAAGTATATAAATTAAGATATGGCAGTATTTAACCATTCATATTGGTTTGCTAAAGTGGGAAAATATTCCAGCTACCTAAAACAGGTTATGCAAATGAAATACAATACAACTTCGCTGTTATGAAACTTTGACATAATTTAACGTAATTTCAAAAAGCATTTATCTATGTCCTGAGAAGCAGTTTCTGCTCTCTCTCGAAGAAAGCAATTATCAACATTAAACTATGTACCATATTAGTTCAACCATAGTTGGCCATTTACTAATCTTATGACATTTCTTTTCAAGTTTAAGTTAAATCTAGAGAGTTAAATCTTTCAGAGCTTAAGTTTCTAGCTAATATTTTGATATTCACTACTAGTAATTCTACAAGTAGTTGCATTCACTGGAATCTGTTGAAGAAACTTCAAATGTCTCAGAGAAGACTGCCCAGTAAAGGTGAACAAAACCAAGAGGTCTCAACTTTCCAAGTTTGAACTATGCCAATTTGTTCTCTCCATTACTCAAAGTTTCTGGGTATTTTCCCATGTTGCCCTGATTTAAAAAAAAAAAAAAATTCTACTTCACAAGTGTTTGTTTTTTAATGACAGATTAGCAAGAACAAAAAATTAGTAACACAAGCTTTTTTTTTTTCCTAATGAAGTTCAAAGAAAAGAAGAAAATTCAAATGGAAATGCTAAGAATACCACCAAACATCACCACCCACTGTTTCACAGTCTTAAGAGCAGATTCCCAGTTAAAATATTGCACTAACTATCCAGAAAAACTAAGGTATACCACAACAGACAAAAGAAACATTAATATTTCCATTTCATTTTGATCAGAATTTAACACCAGCATGACAATAAAAGCAATGGTAAACTAAAAATACTGAAATCATGTTCTGAAGCCTATTTTTTTTCCTCCTTCTCTATGTTTAGAATTTAAGATTGTTTCTTGGGTTTGTGGGTTTTTTTCTTCCTTTCTGGGGAGATTAGAGGTTTGGGAACAAAGCTGCTAATAGGAAACATACGGAAAAGCCCTGGAGTAAATGAAAATCTGACTCTAATTCCAAATGCCACGTATCACATACCACTATCTAAAGTTATCTGCTAAGATAAATGCAAGATTTACCCTGCATACTCAATGAACCAGCTGAGATGGAAGACAGTATTAAGTATAAAATAAACAGAGAGTCTTTCATGATATTTAAGAGACTTTCAAAACTAATCAATATTTGAAACAAGTTGGGACGTTTCTCAAAGCTTGTGTGAGCCAACAAAAGATTAGCTCAACAGAACATGCTGCCAACAGACAGACTTGTTGCAGTTTTTCATATAAAATATGAACAGTTCTACTCAACTGAACAATGCAATTCTGGATTTAACCATTATGCTGCTATGACTGCAGTGGGAATACCATACAGCCAGGTTACCCTATGCATGAACACTTTTTCTGTCTCAAATGTCCAGGAGAAATTTGAAGACTATGAGATTTCTGGAACAGCAGCACTGTGGATGCAGTTTTGACATGAATCCCACACATCTCCACACACAGCTAAGTCTTGCCACAAATTCCCTGTGCATAAGCAGTAAATTTAACAAGCCTGGATGCATTAGACTAGCCACATATATAGAGGCCATCTATGCATCTCATGCAGTATGTTTCATACACCAGATTCATTATGCATGTACTACCCATCACCTATACAAAGGTTTCTATCAGAGTCAAGGGGAGCAACACTGAAATATGCTTTCTTCACAATTACATTTGCAGTAACTGTTAAGGAGTTACATTCTCTGTTAAGCATGGAAAAAACCATCTAGCTGACTGGTTGCCAAAGGATGTAAAATTTCTTGAGGGACAGAGAGGGAGCAAGTCACCAACACAAGCATGCACTTGCCTCTTAATTGTTCAGTCTGTGTTATTTCCAAGTGCTTTTTAGATACAAAGACCAATGAAAATACTTTCCTTCCAAGAAACACTCTTCACAGAATACCTTAACTCCTTTGTTTCTCATTTGTGGAAAAGAAAATTGGCCTGCCATTCTAAAAGATATTATTTTACCAAAATTTATATCCTATTTAGGCCACCAAGAAGAAAATCCAGACACCATACTATTCTTCTTCTTCTGTCAGCTCTATCTCGTTCTATCTTTCTATTCTACAGGATGAAACAAGGAACATTTGAAACAACAAATAAGTGACTCATGGGTCAGTAATAGGGCCTAATTTTTTAGCATGAAGTGAAGAAGCCACTTATGTATTAACCTGGTGAGCAGATGCTCAGATTCAGGAAGTGATATAATAAGCTAGTGTTCTGCAGGAATAAAAAAAAAGTAACCATCTACTCATTTCTCCAGCAGCAATACTGTGATGCAGCATAATTATTACTTGCTCAAAAAAAAGCTACTGTTTAATAGCTAGAAATTAATAATTTCATGAATGCTTATTTTGCTTTTTGGAATGCATATTTTTGATTTTCATATAGATGTTACCCTCCTGTAAATTATTATTTCCAATATTTTCTATTTCCTCAAATACTAGATTTCACAGGGCAAAGAAGAACTTTTATTTAACTCCATTTATAAAATTACTAACATAGAAAAAGTCCAATAACTTTCAGAAATACAGAAGTAGGAAGTAAATGTCAGTACAACAGTATAATACTTTGCCCCCGTATTCACTAACTGCGTAATACTGTCCTATAACAACAACCAGCAGAATCTTCATGTAATATGATAAATTTTGAGAAGAAAGAATCAGAGTACTCTGAGAAGCTATGTTCCATGCAAACATCTACCAAAATTGGGTAGTAAAGTTAATGGCTTTATGTTCTACTTGGCAAACTATGGTCTTATACAGGGGCCTGTAAATTGGCACATTTGATATGAAGATAAAGTCTGTTGTGATGCTATGCAAAAGAAAACATTCTTCAAACCTCCATCTACCACTATCATAGCCAGACCCCATAAGTACTTTCTTAAGCAACATGGCAAAATATTCCTTATTTGTCATGTCAGGAACACAGTTAACAATTAGCATTTACCTATACAATATAGCAATGAACTTTTCCAAACACAAAACAGGGTAAGCTAGTGTGAGGTCAATAGGCCACTATCTCTTCTCCTTGAGACCACAGTCAAGGTGAAATCTGTAGGAAATTATGTGTTGGTACTATAATCCCTTGGTATTTTGGTTCTTACTGAAAAAAAAAATTCTTCATGAAAAGGTCTTCCTAGAACAATTAATATTGCTGCTTAAAGATAAATAAAGTGCATTCAGATTGAATTTCTAGAAGTCAAAACCACAATCTTTTATTTCAGAAAAGTAGAAACTAAGTCTGATCTAAAACCAATCTTCAACATTCTTCTTACTGCTTCCATCTAATAGATGGAAGAAAAAAAAGTAGTTACACTTTATAAAAACCTTGTATCATTATTTATGATAAAGCCATAAACACAGTGCACATTAAAAAAATAAAAGGTTTCTTACCATGCTAACTAAAAATCTTTGAAATGTTTTCCTTGAGCACGTTCCATTGGAGCATACATACATAAGGCAATATTTAATTTCTCCTGTTTCAGGAATGCTTTGCCTTAGCGGTACCTGTGTATGATAGATGCATATTGCTGCTTCTTGTGCTTTGCGCTTAGAACAGAAAGGGTAACACATGCTTCCTGCTTTAACAGTTCCCTCCCAAAATCAGAATGCACAGGAACCTGAGGAGAAAATGTGAGCATGGAAAACGCATCTGTTAGATGTGCAATTGCTTCATAAAGTAACTTTTCTGTCTTTCTAAAGAGTACCTTTCCACTCAAACATTCCATTGTGGGTAAACCCAGTATCTAGTTCACCCATTAGCAGTTCTAAACAATTACACCAGTCATCTCTCTGTGACTGCTTTCATAACATACAGATTTATTTAGAGATTTCAGCAATAAGGGAGTTTTGGGGAGCTGTCTTGCAGTCATATAGAATATTAACATTTTTAAAGGCAGCTACTACTATTGGCTCAATTCTGATAGTTCATTCTAATCACTCAAAGCATTGGTTTCACGCCATCCCCTGACTAAGATCCAGTTAGATTTTTTTTGTATACTTATTTTTTTAAAAGAAAGCATTATGGATGTTTATATTCTGGCTACAAATAGTAGCAGGCATTACCTTCACTCTCAAAAAGGGACAGGACAAGGCAAGAGTCAGGTCTCAGAAGCATGACATATAGCAACAAGGACACTTGCTTGATTACCATGGAAGATCTGTAACTAATGCCTAGATCACCTCATCCTCCCTAATGAAATGGCCCCTAATCTGAATGCTGTTCTAGGTGTGAACCATGTTCAAGTCCTCACCAGAAGCAGCCATAAGGCCTTTCAAGGATCTCAGAATGGCGAATGATAGAAGAAACAGAAGACTTCCTGCCACAGAGTGATCGGATAAAGTAACTATGAGACCCTGTCTTAGCTCTGCCAAGAAGCAGCTGTGACTCACAAAGTATTCAAACAGTAGAGAAACACTTCAATTTGATTACTTGCCATAAATCAAATTACATTTATTTTATATGTCAGGTAGAATGTAAGTGCATGGACAAGTATCTTTCCCAAAACAGTGTTAATATTATTTAAAGAAAATCCAAACACAATGGAGATAAAAATGGAAAGTAACTGAAGGAAATTGTCCTGGTTTCGGCAGGGATAGAGTTAATTTCCTTTCTAGTAGCTAGTACAGTGTTTTGGATTTAGGATGAGAACAAAGTTGATAACTCACCGATGTTTTAGTTGTTGCTAAGTAATGCTTACACTAGCCAAGGACTTTTCAGCTTCCCATGCTCTACTGACTGAGAAGGCTGGAGGTGCACAAGAAGCTGGGAGGGGGCACAGCCAAACTGGCCAAAGGGACATTCCATACCATGTGACGTCATGCTCAGTACATAAACTGGGGAAAGCTGGCCGGGGGGGCCGCTGCTCAGGGACTGGCTGGGC
>NW_008794855.1:62898-82626 GCF_000699145.1 Aptenodytes forsteri | reverse complement strand
GAAAGCTGGGCGGGGGGGCCGCTGCTCGGGGACTGGCTGGGCATCGGGCGGCGGGGGGTGAGCAATTGTACAGTGCATCACTTGCTTTGTGTAGTATTATTATTATCATATTATTATTATAATTTTATTTCAATTATTAAACTGTGTTTATCTCAACCCACGAGTTTTTCTAACTTGTGCTCTTCCAATTCTCTCCCCCATCCCACCGGGTGGGGGGGAGTGAGCGAGCAGCTGCGTGGTGCTTAGTTGCCGACTGAGATTAAACCACGACAGGGTACAGAGGTTATACCTTTTCTTATAAGAGAATATGCCAGGGTACAGATGAATGACATATAATAATACTTGGTGTTTCTATGAAAGTTTCCAAGTCACAGATTCCAACTGCAGAAAAAAAAAATGTACTGCAGGCCATAAATGCAATGCTGACTGTGATACCAGCATACAAGGTCTTGTGCTAAAATGAGAGGATTTATTCTTCAGAAGAAAGAGGGATAATAAAAATTAAGAACAAGTTTCAGGATTATCTCCAGTTTCTAGACTACTGGAGAGAGCTGAAAGGCTGCCTGGCAAAATCCTCTGCACCACAAGGCAGGACAGCTGTAAATATCTTTTGCTCTGGAAGTGTTCAAATACATCTACCACAAAAAGAAACACATTCTATAGTCATTGTAAAACCCAAGTAAGGACCTTCATTCTTAAACACACTCAAAAGAGTAAATGGGAAGCACTTTCCATCACGTACAAGGGGAAAATTTCTGCTAATGCAGAACATTTTCCTATGCACGATCATTCAGGAATTCTTTGGCAGATAACTTAGACAACTACTCCTTATCCTTGCCTGAAAGTGCCTAAAGAAAAAAAAGCTTATTTTTTTTGGCAGTAAACATATGATTTACAGATTGGATAAAAACATGGGAACAATCTGAAGTTGCAGGCACATTTTCTAGTTCTTTTAACAAAAATGCATGAAGTCCATATCTATGAATGAAAAAAATAAGCTAATAAGATATTAATATGAATTATTAAAATAGGGTAGCATTCACATTATCTCTTTTAGGCATCTATCAGCTTAGGGCACTGAAGTTAGCAGTTCTGTTTTAAATAAATGAGTAGAAGTGACTGCTTTGGAATAGACTCAAGGAATGAAGTTAGGCAGTTGAAGTGGATGCTAAGAATGCTCTCCCAGTGAGCAGCAAGTTTCTAATCAACTTCACATATTAAGATGACAGTCCTCAGAAACTGTTAAAGAACTGAAAGATACACACATATTTTTTAAAAATGGTAATTATAAAAGGAGTGTCATTTTACGCTATCTCAAATAAATAACACTGAATAAACTATTACAGAAGCAATAAGGACAAGTACAAAGGGTACTACTCTATTTGGACTTACCAGCTTGGATTGGTACTGCTCAAGGATCTCTATACTCTAGATTCAGCTATATTACCTCTCTCACTTTCCTCCATTACAAAACACTGTATGTTCTTTTAGCTTTATTTACAATGTTTATTACTTTTGTTTATTAATGAGTGCAAGACACCTGTCATACACTATGATCATCTATATAATTTTATATAGGACACAAATCAGGCAAAATAAAGGCTATGTTAAAGTTTGAGGTCTAATTGCTAATGCTGCTTCAAGGAAATTAAATATACCTGCACCAGTAAACAGTGGTTGCAAAAACAGGCAGACACTCCCATTTTATATTGGTGTAATCACAGATATACAATCTCCAATTAAGCAGGCAATATCCCAGAACTCCATGTGGGAGGAAAATATAGCCCAAAGTCATCTCTCTTGGAACAACCAAAGTAGGCCGTATAAAAACACAAAGTATAAAGCAAAATATATTTGTTAAACAAACTATTCAATTACTAAAAATATAAGCGTCAGCTGACAACAGTGACTCTCCTCAGAAGAGATTTATAATTTCATATAGTAGTCCAGGGTATTTTAGAGTAACCAGACACCATTTGCTACAGATATTATTGCGTACATGAATTTTAAACTCGTTTTACTATGCCAGTATCAATTGTTTATGATTACTTGTTATTGTGGTAGTAGAAACATTATACAATGAGGACTATTTAAATGCCTCTGCTGTAGAAAGTAAAATCCATGTATCAAAAAAAGTACACCCCCCCAATATAGTATTATGATTTTCTAAGGTTTCTAACACAGCAATACATTCAGAAAAAAGTTACAGCCCTCCTCTTCTATTAGTCTTTCAAAGTCATTAATCCATTACTGTAAATTGATATTGATAGCAAAAACACACCCACCTTTCCGTTCAAAAAGCTTCAGTATTACAAATTTGAACATGCCGGGAGGCTTGATACCTAGCTTTTGCTTATGAAGCAAAACAAACTGCAATACAAATTGATCATTGCACATGTTCAACCAATCACCTAATGAGACCGGGGCTTCCTAATGCATTACTTCTAGATGCATAGATGCTTCTAGTGAATTCTGCTCTAAAAATTCAGTGTATTACTGTCTATCAGTAGAAGAAATTACTCCACAATTGCCTATGGGATTATATTAATTCCCATGTTACAAGGTCAATAAGCTCTTGCTGTCAGTCATTTGTTCTATACCAGGATCGGTCTTTGAGATCCAAATGTAGTTGCATTTGTTAACTAGTAATATGCTTCAAAGGTGTGGGTTTTTTTAAAAACAAAAAGTATAAGTTTAAAAAAACAAAATAAGAAAAACACAGAAATACAGAAAAGTAGAATATGAGAAAAATTCAACAATTTCAATAAGTAAAGGAATGCTTAGGAAGAAGGGAGAACAAAAAGAGAGGGGATGTTAGTCAACTCAGAATCAGCAAATCCACATAAGTGGAGGAAGTGGAGAAGATACAGAGAAAAAATCCTCCATATCCCACAGATGGATGAGAGGAAGAGACATGTTTATATTTCAGAATGATAATTAGCACCCAATGAACCCATCACAGGGCTTAGGATACCCACTAACTTATACTGATTTCTAGTAAAAATATAGGACAACTTCTGGGTTTTTTCCATTCTTTTAGGACTGCATGGTCACCTGAAAAGCACATTCTTGAAATGCAGCCATAAAACCTACACAAAAACATCTTTAATTTCCTTTTTAAATTCATGGTTGTAGAATGCATACTGAAGTTATAACAGACTGATAAAAAAACATCAACCAGCAACCACAACCTGCCTTTGATTAGAAGAGTCAACGAAGAAAGTTAGTTCAGAGTACCATTTCATCAACACATGCAAAATCTACAGTCTAGCATACCTTAGGAATTATTTTTCAAATATACTTTTTGTAAACTCAACTGTTTTCAGTTGCTGAACATGTTCTTCCTAGTAGCTCCTAGCAAAACAAAGCAACACATATAAAACAGGCTGCTTAAGATGAGGGTTGCCAGAGTTTTGATCTTGTAATACCACCTACTTAAATAGGAATTAAGTAGAGACCACACAAGGTTCAAGTCAGAGGCAACAGTAAGCCCCACACATGGCACAAGTTGTCTTCCTTTCCTTTTTTAAACAGATTGGGTCTTGTCTCAGCTCTGCATAACCGTTGATATGATTTGATGGCCCCTTTTCCATGACCTTTAAAAATGCATATTCGCACAGGGACATGCTCCTAGAATGACTTTCCACCGAAGAGCAGAATAACATGAAGTCCGTAAGAGCTGTAATTAACTGAGTGCTCTGGGCTGTGGCTGGGCTGGAGGCTCTGCAAGATCAAGCAATTCAGTATCTTGATTTGCTGAGAGCTCTACACTTCAGTATCTGAATTTTCAGGTTAGTTCTGGCACAGGATAAATAAATTGAGAAGCCACTCCAGTCTTGATAATCAGTTATTTTTGTTGATAGCAAGCACAAATAAGAAGTGCCTTCGCAGATCACATATGAGAATCATACAGGCTGCAGGTGGTCTGCTGATAGTGTTTGTGGACTGCCAGTTAAGACCTAGAAACTAAGATGCAGAGTTTTATATCTGCATTTTTCTGTGCCTATAATCTGACTTTGAAGTGCAGCCCAGTCTAGATGATACATGCCTAAGGCTGTTTCTTACTTCTGAAACCCACAGGCTTTATGGGGAACCAAATTACAACATTCAAACTTCCTCATTATATTTGATCACGCATTCTCTTTTCTACTGTACAATCACTTAGAGTAACAAACTAACACTACCAATTCTTATCTAAAACACAGAAAACCTTCAAAGTTGTCAACTGAGGATTTTAAAATTTTGAGCTTTAGGCTTTTCTTCAGACATCTGATAGCAGGGCCAGACCTTTGCTGAAGAACTTTCTAATTCTAACGAGATCATGCTTCTAAGACAGTTCTCAGTTCTAACTTATACAGTTTAGCTTCATTTGATTTCCTTTAATCTTCTATGACCAACGTGCATCTTTTTTTTCCTTTCTCTAGGCTTCGGCCAGTCCCATTCACCTCGGTGCCATTGGTTATCTTCTCTACTTATTCTATGAATATTTTGGCTAAAATTCAGAAATTTCAAATTTTTAAAGTTTACTCAACTAGCTAAACAAACGTAAAATCACAAAATATTAGAACAGTCTCCTTTCTTAAGCCTTCAGTTCAGAACCAAAGTTGAAAAAGCTAACAAGTCTTGTAAGTTGAATGCAGTTAATGAAGATGATAAAATTTCAAACATTTTAATTTACAAAAAGGATCTTTCCAAGTTTGGCTTAAGAAAATAAATCAGCTTCAAGCCAACCCTGACTTCTAGCTTGAGATACATCTTGCTTTGCATCACAACTGCATATATTAAAAAAATTTACAAATTCAACAGTAAAAATAAGTCCTTATGAAACACTTTTTTTTTTAAAACTGAAAATCAAAACACATTGAAAACTTAATAGATTTGTCACAGCCTTTGAAACAAGAAGTCTTACATGAATGATGCTAAATTTAATCCTCTCATTATCCTCCTTGTAAGGAAATTCCTACCACACCTCAAACCAAAACTAAGAGAAGATCAAACCACACAACTTGACCAAGATCACAAAGTATAGACTTGTTTATATCCAAGATAGCCCATACAACAAAAAAGGAACTGAGACTTAATATATCCTATGGCTAGATCTACATCATCTTCTGTAGCTAAATATGCTTTAAATCAAGAGCTTTGCTACAATTATTCGAAAGGACAGACTCTTTTGCTCTGCCACCATGAGATTTTAAGTCTCCTGATAGTTTAAGAGGATTTGGGACACAATCCATAGTTGAAAACGATAGAAAAATATCAGGTATGAAATTAAAATTCTAATTTGGTCCAATTTTTATCTTTAGAGAAAATAGTTTTAATGTTTTCATCTGCTTTATTTAGAACTGTTAATATAACGGAGCTTCCAAAAATTTGCACCATATTCTTTGTCTTGTGCTTAAAACACCCAAAATGTAGCAGCAAAAACACCCAAACTTTGTAGCAGCAAATAACATTTTACTAAGTAGCATAACAAACTTGTTGGGTTTTTTCATTCATCATTATGAATGTATTCTAATTATTTTAAAAATCAATTACTTCTGTTGTTTAGTATTATTTGGGTTTAGCGGTAAAACATAGCTATTCAACTATTTACAGTACTGTTAATAAAGGATTATATAGTTTTAATTTTACTCTTTCAACCTCTCCCTTATATTCTGTATTCTCTACATAAATACACAACTGCTTTATTTTAGTTCCAGTATTGCCAACTCCTACAATATTACTTTTGCTCATGGCTTCTGGTGCTTTTCTTTATATCCCAAATGTTAGAATCATGCATCATTTATCTTCTTAAACAATGTTCTTGTCCTCAATGTTACAGAGGAAACCTGAAAAGGTCAAGCAAATCATCAGCTTCAGGAAGCTCAAAGACAAAAAAGAAGTAAACCTTACTTTTGCATTATTTTCTCAAATATGATACCTCTAAGGCACTTACGCTTTTTTAAGAACCAGATTCTTCCTTGTGAATAGATTTTGAAATAATGTAATTCTTTTACCAAACCAAAATCATAATTAAATGATTTTGATAAATCATACAATTAATCCAGAACAGCATCTCACTTTAAAAAAAATTGTCCTTTTTCTCCTTTTTTTGCAGATGTCACAGTTATTTAAGTACCATATAGCAGCAAAAGCAGATAACCATGCCTTTTTTTTTCTCCCTCCTAAAAGCTAAGAAAAATATTTTTCTTCAGTAAAATGGTTTAATCTCATGTCATACTTTTCTTTTTCATTGGAAGATTTATGCTCTTTCTATACAACTTAGCGAAAACACATCAGAAACCTACTGTGAATCCTGAACTACAACTTTAAAACAACATTGAGAAGTACATCATCATACCAACAGCACTGTATAGCACAACTACTTTGCAGGAAGGAAACAGGAAATATGGATTGTGGAGGGAAAAAAGTATAAAATGGAAGATATTCATAAGAGCTTTTCTATAGTACATGCTTTCCCTCAATCTTGGTAAGGTTAATTTTTTACTGTTTCTTAACTTCATCCTCCAGAGAACAAATCCTTTGCGTAACCGAATCATTGTAGTTGAATCCGCACTATGAACTAACGACCTCTGAAATATTTTTTAAAGTCTTACTCTCTCAATTGTTTTTTAATGGGAACTGGTAACACTGAAAGAATCTTACAAATAATTTTGAAGTGATTTTAACAAAAGGAGAAATCGCTTCACAGACTTATGACACAGCATCTACAGTAACTGATGATGTGGCACAAAACTTTTTTTTTTTTCTTTTTACTGGCAAATCAGAAGAGGAGCTAAGGCTATTATTTTGCTTTGCCTTCCCACAAGGCTCCTCACCACAAAATATGGCTTAGAGAGCTCTTTTGTTCCTCCAGCTGTGTTAGGCTATTTCTCAGATGACTTCACCAGCACAATAACTTGCCGCCCTCTACAACTTGAGCTTCACAGACTTCCAAAGAGTAAGTTTCCTTGGTAAGCAGGAATAAAATGAACGGATTGTGTTATTTTTGCAGTTAAGAGTGATTCATGCATGTTAAATAATTTTTAGCTTTCAGCTAGTAAACTGCTTACAAATACAGTTACTAAGCTTTGAGTTTATTATAGGTGGTAGAGAATCATGCTTTTAAGATTTTCTATTTTCTTTCAACTTTGTAAGTATGCAATTTATCATATTGTGTGCATCTGACTTGCTTCCCCCATTATCAAGTTTTACCTGACGTGATTCTTGTTTTAAAGCTAGTTAAGTTCTTAGAAATATTTCATGAAGAAGTATAGTATCTCAGTGCTTTGAGACATGACCTGCAAGCCTGACAGGACAGTTACTATGCTACTAAAAATGCACTCAATTACGGCCAAGTTATAAAAAACATCCCCCCAGATACCAGCTCCCCTCTCTCCATAAAACCAGCAAGAGACTTTGGTACCTATTACTTCTCATTCCATCTGAAGCAATGATAGTTCTCTTTACACTGTCTACCTGGCAAGTGGATCACTTGCACGAAGGCCTAAGTAAGCTTTTTCCTCAAACTGAGCAGGACTTTCCCGAGTTGTTCCTCCTGGTTTCTAAAGACTATCGTGGCACTGAGAACTGAAATTATTACTTGGAAATTTTGTGACACCTAGTAGAAGTGCTAAGAGAATAGAACCAGAAGGTGAAGCTAAAGTTCTGGACTGAAACTGAGAGAGAGTAACAGGACTCAAAAGGGAACCAAAAACATGAAATAGGCATGGGGGACAGATTGTGTAAAGATCTGTTCATGAAAAACAAAATCAAGTCACAGGATTTAGAGACAGATTTTACATAGGTAGACACCACCAGGTCTGACTAGAAGTTAGAAATATGGTAATAAGGTATTCTGCCAATACACACTGCCTGAAATCTGAAAACGAATTAATTCCTCCTGAAGCACAGTATTGCTTCTCAACTCAGCAAGTGTCTGCAAAGTTTATCAGCATAGTGCATTTATACAATGCTTCTAGTGCAAGGCTGCTCTCTGTGCAGACAAATTTCTGCCATTTACTTAGATTAGCTCAGACATCTGATGATGCTGTAGGGATATGGACTCCCTGGCTTTGCTGAGGACCTACCTACAGTGGGGTTCCAAACAACTGACTCCATCCAAACCTGTTTTTAAGATTTTAATCAGTTATGAAACTTGATTAAAGGAGCATTCAAATACAAATGATACAAAGTTAGAAATGCAAGTTAGACAATACCACAAATTATTTCACCCAGCCATTGTCACATATGGGCTGTGTGCAACACAGGAAGATTACGAGGATGTATTAAATGCCATGATTGTCACTACTTTTTTTTTTCCTCTTAGGATGCTCTCTCATTCAATTTGTAGAATCCATCATGCATTAGGAATTAATCGCCACTATGAAGCATAGGAAATTAGCACTTGCAAGTCTCATCTCCTTTGTTACTGATTGTTTGGTAAAAAAAATACTAAAAGCATCAAGAAAACAAAGAAAAGAGTCTCCTGATTAAGAAACACGAATCTATTTATAAAAAAACCTGAGAATATCTGCTTTCTTCTGCCTCAGGGTTCCCACACTATACTGAGTGAAGTCTCTTAAAATTTTCCATGATTTGTGTGCTTTGACCTGCAATGTTACACTTTTGACTCATCTGTTGTTTAAGTTGAACAGCTTGACATGATTCACAACTCTAATTCTGCCAAATAATAGGGTTCCTCTGACTGCATAAAGTGCTCTAAAATGTTAGTCTGGCTTTGAGCATCAGAAATTTGACATGCAAAATTATTTGTTTTTCACAACATCAGTACTTCAGCTCAGAAGGGTACTTTGAAGGTGAATTAGTTCATGTCTGTAAAGAACATATGATTACAGAAGCATAGGAAGACTATAAAGAAAACTTCTTATCAACAAAGATTTTATATGATGTGCAGTACACAATGGTTGACTTGTATGTGACTTAAATGATGGGAACAGAAAAATTAAATTTTTATCATCATTAATGCATTGTACTAAGTCAGCCATGTTTTGCAGAAAATAATAGAAAAACAACATAAAATGCCACAGAACAGACAGACACCAACACCATGTAAATTTATTTTACATAAAAGACTATTTCAAAGTAATCTATTTCACTGTTCTGTTTATAGAAACAATCCTGCAATTACCTCACCTTAGTTGAGAAAATATATTTTTAACAAAAATAACTTTGTTTAAAAACAAAGACAACAGACACAAGCCATGGCTTGGATGCTTAGTAAGACTAGCAAATTTCTTCAGAAGGAGCGTAGTATAACACTAACTTGGGTTATTTAGAGAGATGCCGGAATTCCACCCTTGAAGATTTTCAAGGCTCACCCAGACAAAATCTAGGCTGATCTGATCCGCTGTTGGAGATGGAAACACTTGGCACACCAGACTGGACTACATGACCGCCAAAAGCCCCTTCCAAACAACACTTCTATGATTCTACAATATTGACCACACACCATTTGTGTGTTGCAGGTTCATAGTGAGAATAACTAATACATTCGCAAAAAAAGTTTTCATCTTGACAGAGTTTAATAAGGCTATCTATGTTTTTCCAAAGGTCTGAGGACGAAACGTTGCTCAGGAATTCCATCCGCACCCATTTAAAACTAACTTGTAAGGCTGATGCTTAACCCATTACACTTGAAAGAATGCAAGACCTCAAATGTCCAATACAAACCCCAGACTATACCACTTTATGTAAAGTCCTTTTGCAACTTCTCTGTAATAAATTAAAGAGAGAAAGGAACGAAGACTGGGATTTTTTTCTACTCCCAACTGTTATGGTATCCTTCAGTAACAGGCACAGCAAAGGTAGAAAGCTGTTCCTTGTCTGAAGTCAGACAAGAAAACTTATGTTTACTTCAAGGACAGTGTATTTGTTTATTCCTGTTTTCTTGGAAGATACAGAATGAAACTTGTTTTTGCTAATAATATCACTGACAGTGTTGCCAAAAAAAAATGCATTCTTCTATTTTATATTGCTTCTTCTTAAAACTGAAACTTCTGTGATTTACTTTATGACTATCTAATAAACTTATTTTTCCTTCTCATCAACAGGATACAAGATACAAATTTAAATATGGGGATTCTGAACCAGCTATCAATCATTCACCTCCTCTGGGCTGCTATGGTCTTTTGTCAATATGAAGACTATGATTTTGAGGATGAATATGATGAGGAGCCAGATCATCAACATCCAGATTATTTTAATTTTAATCCAAATACACAAGCTGAAGTTCCCCGCTTTCCTTTTCCAGTTGAGTGCGCCAGAGAATGCTTTTGTCCACCAGCTTTTCCGTTATCCATGTACTGTGATCATCGTAAACTTAAGACAATACCAAATATCCCTAGTCACGTCCAACAACTTTATCTGCAAAACAATGATATTGAAGCTGTGCCTGCAGGACCATTCACTAATGTTACCTTCCTAAGAGAAATTAACCTCAGCCACAACAAAATTAAATTTCATATGATTGACCATGGTGTTTTTGCCAAACTTTCAAACTTAGTGCAACTTCATTTACAACATAATGAATTAGAAGAATTTCCATTCCCACTCCCCAGCTCTCTAGAGAGACTCCTCCTTGGTTTCAATAGGATTTCTCGGTTATCAGGAAATGCATTGGAAGGATTACCTAACATAACCATGCTTGACCTTTGCAATAACTTTCTTGATGACTCTGTACTCAAAGAAAAATCCTTTTCAAACATGAAAAACTTAATGCAGCTCAACTTATGCAACAACAAATTACAGACTATGCCTCCTGATCTACCATCGTCACTTATGTATCTCTCTCTTGAAAATAACTCCATTTCTTATATTCCAGAAAACTATTTCAACAGACTTCCAAAAATCATTGCTCTAAGAATGTCCCACAATAACCTGCAGAACATTCCACGCAACACCTTTAATCTACCTAACCTTCTAGAACTTAATCTTGGACATAACAAATTGAAACAAGTATTCTACATTCCAAAAAGTTTGCAGCATTTGTATATTGAAGACAATGACATTGAAAGTATGTTGATGGTTCCAATTCTTTAAAAGCAAAAAACTTAGCGGATTTTGGTGTTGGTTGTGGGAGGGGGTGAGTTCAGCATATTTTCCATCCAGAATTAAGAACTTCTAGCCTAAATCAAAAACTATCAGAAACATCTCTTTTGTTGCGTCCTTGGTTTCAAGGACCTGCCACCTTACAGCTTCTCAGTTAGGTCATGTATAAACCAAGCATAGAATCCAGCAGTCATCAAATTTGCATGTTGTTCAAGAGGTACTCTGATGTCCTTTGCAGAGAGGTGAACTTGAGCTATTAGTGTTCTGAACTAACCAGTTAATGTGGCACTGTATTTCTCAGGAGCAAACGTAGCTATGTAGCTTTTGATCAGCTTACAGTGCAGGAAGAATATCATCTCATCATCTTCAAAATGCAGTGTAAACACATCCTCGGTTAGTTGAGACCAAACGGGTGAAATGAGAAAAGATTTTATTTTTGCACCTTACCCCTAATTCACAATTCTTTGTAAAAGTTAATACCAGTTTTTCATAAAACAAGCTAAAACCTTTTTGGAAATTGCTTCTGATTAGGCAATTGATAAAAACATACAGAGAAAAGGAATTATGAAAATATTCCATTCACATAAAATAGTAATTACATATTGTAGTGGTATTCATATTTATTTTTTTCTTTAACCTACAACATTATACTTTGCAAACCTCAAAAATGTTATCACTGTCATTTACAAAACCAATTTAAAACACAGGGAAGGATTATATTAATACTGTGCACCACTAAAATATTTTCCGTTTTAAATTTCAAAACATAAGTTTCACTTTTGCAATAGGTCTTAAATATAACTGTTTTCTGTATTTTAATTAATATTTTTCTCTCTCTTACAGTCATAAATGTTACTTTGATGTGTCCATCTATTGATCCAATGAACACCAACCAATTAACCTATATACGGGTGGACCAAAATAAGCTTACAATTCCAATAAGCAGATACGCATTCTTTTGCTTCCCTTACATTCGAACCATTTATTATGGTGAACAAAACGTTAATGTCAACAAATCAACTCAGCTAACAATATCAGTGTTTCGACGATTTTTAACACGAGAAGAATACAATGAAGCAGAAGACGATCACGGAACACATGATCATGAAACTGAAGAAGATAATGAAGCAGAAGAAAACTACTTCCATCCTTACTTTCAGTGAAGTAATCATTGTTAATGAGTATACATGGAAACTATTATTTAATTGTGGGGTATTCATATCCATTTTAGAACAGTTGGATAGTTTGGGATATTTAAGATACATCTATAAAGTGGAGATAGGATTTTAGTGTAGGTAAATGTCCTATTATTGATGTAGTAAAAACCATAATACTAGGAGCAAAGAGCACTCACCTCAGCATTAGATAGCAGTCTGATTTATAACTTGGGTTGATGATGCGCACCCATCCTTGGGTGGGCAGTCTAAGCTGAAGAAAATTGACCTGAAGGGGCTTCTATGTTCTAAAGTGATCCAACTTGCAAAATGACTAAAATACAAATCAATGTCATGCTCAATAGGAACAAGCGGATAAGGCCAAAAATCCATCCAGCTATACATCCTACTACTAACAGCAGTAGAAAATAGACACACACTAGAGAAAAGAATAGGAGGATAAGATCACAAAAATACTTCCACAAGGTTCCTGCGCATCTTCCAGAAACACAGATGTTTCTTCTTCCAATTTCTAATCGGACAGGAAAATCACAAACTTTCAGTTTCAAGTCTTCCTCATATTATGTTTGCAATGTCCTGCCAAGGTGTATTATAATATTTACTTCTCAGCTTGAACCTCAACTATCACAACTCTTTTAAAGGAGATTTTAGCTCATTAGTAATATAGGCAGTAAATGACCTTTCGTCAAAGGTCTTATGATCCAGAGAAAAGGATGTGCATTAATATAACTGAACTATTTTTATCTACATTTTACCTGTGCTTTAGTCCATATTATTTTAGAAGGCACCTAAAAATGTAATACAATCCTTTTAGTAGAATTGTTCATCAAGTAGAACAGGTACAAATAGTAGCATTCCAGGTTCTTTAAATTATTAATTTAGACTATCCCTCTGCATAGCTAATACCAATTAGCTATATTCTGCTTCAAAGTAGAACAAAAATTGCTTTAAGCAGTCTAAAGAAAAGTATTATTTGAGCTACTCAGTTTTTTATTATGTCTTATGCCTAGAAAGAGATCCAAATAACTACAGGGTAAGAGAATATTATAGGGCACTTTACTGTTTTTGTTTTATTAAATTCTTCATTTTTCAGCACTTTTTTCCTGATCAATCTTTGTTAGCAGTGAGGAAGAATCACCATTTTCAACAAGAAAAAAAATGAATGCAAGAAATAGAACCATACATCATACTACCAATTTTACATTATACTCTAAGTATGGAAAACTAAGGTGGCTATATAAAAATTATGTGAGCAAATTTGTATTAGAATTCCTAAAAAGTTTCAGACAGGTTTGGTTTTCTCTCTTACAATTTCAGTTATTTTTCTAAGCCCATCTTAGTATATTTTGGTTTCTGATGCAAAAACTAATGTATTAACAAAATGAAAATACTTAATGTTACTTTTTTTTAATGGAAAGAAATTCCTCATAAGCCGATGAATATAACCCTTTAAGAACATATATAGTCTTTAATAACAACAGGTTCTAAAAATTTGTTGATACAAAATTTATCATATCATTATTAAGTTGTGGGTCTTAGGTCAACTAACTCAAGAAATCTATTCTTTCTCTTCTTCCCCTTTTTCTTATCTACTTTCTGATACAATATTCATGGCAAAATATTTTATGGTCACCCCACAAATTTACAGTGCAGCAGAATTTATCTTCCTCTTTTTTTAAAAAAAGGTTTATTAACATTATCAACCTCAAGTACCTCTGGCTTCATGAAGGAGGAATAGTTTTATTAATATAAACATGTAGCATATTAACCTTAGGGAACCTTTATAACTTTTCATCTATTTCATCTTTTCAGATTTTAAGTATAAGTGAATAGTGCACAAAATGCAAATCTAAATTAATACAGGCTTTTTTGAAAGGCTTGCTCAACTTTAAAAAAGAACGCTATTCAAATATAGTACGAGTATTATATCTTTTATCACAAACTTTCTGCTTTTTAAAAACATTTATGAAGCAAAGCTTCGCTTTAAAGTAGAACTAAAGATACTGACTTTGCAGCAACTAGTTACATATGTTTCTTAAAGTTTAACTATAAGTCAAACTGATAATTATTGAAAACTTTAGAGCTGTTTTATTACATTAAACTCATTCAGATGGAACATGAGAATTGTATTACAAGCAGAACCATCATAACTCACTTTTCATTCAGTTAATATTATCGTATCTTATCTGTGGCAAATACAATGCTATTCATTAAAAAAGATTTTAGGGTGGTCAGGGAACTAAAGACTTGCTAGCCTTATGTCTGTATTAAAAAAATGAGAAGTTATAATAAAGTACAGAATTAATGGATACCTAGATAAATACAATTTGCTCTGGTAAGACTGGGCACGGCTTCTCATGAAGGATGTGGAAAAGGGAGACTCTGGTCCAAACAATCTACAAAATTTTCTGAAAGGTTTTTAAGGAAATTAAGCTGCCACAGATTAAGAGGTGACAGCACAGACAAAGTTAAATAAAATGTAAGAAACAGCATAAGAATAAACGGTCAGTTCTTGTTGTGGAGGGAGCCCACTGGTGGGAGTTTTGCAAAGGGCCTGTGCTGGAATTTATTCAATTTAATATACTTGCAAAAGATAGACAAATCAGGCTGAGAAGTGAGATGACAATGAAGATTCCTAAGCACCAATGAAGAATGACTGCAGAAGGACCTCAGGATGCTAAAATAGCCAATGAAATTCAACATTGTTAAATTAAAAGTGATATCCATGGAAAAGATCATATTAGCTTCACATAAAAGCTAACAAAGCACGACCTCACCACCACCACTCAGGAGCAAGACTCAGAAGTAATAATAGGCGGTTCAATGAAAACACTGGCTTAGTACTCAGTAGCAGTAAAAAGGAAACTCAGATGTAGAAGGTAACTAGAGAGAAATAGAAAACAAGAGACATCATCTTGCCACTATAAATTTGTGGCTCATCCAGACATTAAACACACTATTGATTTCCAAGCCCTTCAGGTAGCTATAATCTCTACATATGGCATAATTAGAAAAGGATCAGAGAAATGATTCTATGAAAGACAATAAGGTCACCAAAGGTAAGGAGTGGCTTCTATATAAGCAACACGGAGTAGGCTAGAACTCACCAGTTCAGAAAAGAAATGGCTAAGGGGAGATATAGGAGATAGCCACAAAATTATGAGTTGCATACACAGCATGGGTCTGGGGATTAACCGCTCCAGTAGAAGAGCAAGGAGCCATCAAATGAAGCTAGTATGTACCAGCTACAAACTAGAAAAGCAAAAGTTTGTAAGCAATGAGTAGTCAGCCCATTAAACTGCATGCCTGAGAACACAGTGGATGCAGCAGGAATTTTATACCTGGTTTCAAGGGAAGACTGGGTAAGTAATTGTATTTCTTGGAAGAGATCCATTATAGGTTGTTAGACAAAGGTACAAAAGTGCTGAGCTGAAAATAGCTGAAGAATAGAAGAATATTTGGAGACAGGATGAGACAAGAATCATACATACTTGTCCTATTCTCAGTCTTCCCGAAGCATCTGCTTATGGCCATTGTTGGAGACAAGATATTGTACACTAATCTTTATTTTGAATTCCACACCCAGTTCTATGTTCTCACTATCCTGGACTATGGTAACATGCTGGTATTCCTCTTCACTACTAGTAAATGCTTATTGCCTTGATATAGTTGAATTTTAAACTTTTTTTTAAGCACTACCAACTATGGTTATATGCCAAGGCATATTCTAGCTCATTAGATTTGGGAACAGCATGTCTACAATGCTCCGTGTTGCAGTGTTCTGTAGCAGACAGACACCCATACTGATTCAGGTACACAAAGCAGCCTAGCCGTCTAAGTGTGGAGCTCTGTATAAACCAAATTATACCACTACATAACCACATAGATTTTGGTATCAAAACATATTTGCTTCATGTTTGCTCTGGTGTTTATCTTCTGAATATTATGTTGTCTTTTTAAGCAGGAAATAGATTCATAAACTAAGAACTAAACATGCATTAAAATGCTACTTATTTTATCAGTAATAGCAAAACCTAACAAGTATCAAACAGCTTAATTACTTTATTTACAGCAGAGTCAATAAACACAGAAACAAAGCCTGATCTGGTTTACAACACTGTGTCTGCATCAGCAATTAAGCACTAGGGTGGATCAATAGAGCAAAATACTTGTGATGAGGCCACGAGACCCCTCTGTTTTTTGAAGGAGAGGAGCTTTACTTCAGACTAGCCCTAGCCACTAATTAAAATCCATTAGCAGCTGCAGCACATCAGATGCACCCCTGAATACATACATCATCTGGTTTGCTATATCCAAAAAGAATACTCCACATACTTCAAAGAGCACTGTGATGTGAATCAAGGTGCAGTAAGTTGGGGTTATCAGGAGATTCGCTTCAAAAATGCACTCCTGATTCTAATTAAAACACTAACAGAAACATAACCAGAAACACAGCAACTGAGAAAAATGAAATCTCAGTTCTACTTTCAGCTTTGGACAAACTATTCTGAAAAAACATGTTTTCCAAGTCTTATCTGTGTAAACAAGGATGGAACCTTCTTGAACTCTACGCTAAATATTATCAGCATTATCCAGAGTGCATAATAATTAACAAGGTTGGGTTAGACAACCATAGAATATTTTCATACCCATGTAAACCTATAGGGGAAGAGTCTCACAGATTTCTGGAAAACATTCAGTTATGACTAAACATAATTAAAGCTCTCAAAACTACAATAAAACTGACAAATAGATTTTTTCACAAAAATCTATACCACAAGAGGCTATTGTAAAAATCAAAATAAAGAAAGAGAAATAACAGTAGTTTAATCCAACTGTCTACATTTCTTCCTTTAGCCTCAAAACAGTGGGAATATATTTTGCCTTTTTCCATTTTTTGTTGTTGCTGCTATTTAATACTTATAAGGCTTACTTTTTGAGATATTTACTTCAGTATTCTGGTAATAAAAGTTACACAGATTAAAAAAGAAACTCCTTTATAGAAAACAGATGGTTTACATTTCAAGTTTTCTGACTTTTAACATATTCACATTCCACTTTTACAATATGAATCAATTTCCTTCTTTGTTGCCCAACTTGATCACTGCAAGCAATAAACATAGGAATTTCCTATCTGAAAGACACCAAAGGAGAACATACTATTTTAACAAAAAAATTATACACCAAAAAGGTTTTGCAATCATTTTCCAATACTACTGCAAAAGTATGAACTCTTCAGCTATAAACCAAATCGTGTATACACTATTGGAAGTTATGGAACTCCACAAATATACACATTTATCATATAATGTTTTAAACTATTCTGTACAAAATTTAAATTTCTAACAACCTAATTAATTTAAAAGGAAAATAATATCTTAATCTTTTAATTAATTGCATAAATTTGTCATCTACAGAGAAAAATAAATCAACCTTCCCCTATTACAAAGCACAATACAAGGAAAAAAATAGATAAATATGAAGATTAGCCATAAATATAGAGAGGAAAGTAGATGCTATGAATAACATAAGGAACAGATAACAGGAACATAGAAGTAAAATACATAAGGCCAATGAGTCTTGGAGCCCTGGCTCTAGTGTCCCTGTAGACATAGTAATGGCTCTCAACAAATGATGATACAGTTATAAAGAAGTAATGTCAATTCAGGAAGGTATTCTAAGCAATTTTAATACATTGAGGTAGGCTGGCTTTTGATTCAGGATATAACTGATGATATATAGGCAAAGTTCAAGAGAACATATGTTCAACAGAGGGGTCTGGGTAAATAGCAGACAGTACTATTACTCCAGTTACCATTTGTATTTGTTAACTGTAGTTTGATTCCTGTTTACTATCGTGCATCACTTTAAAAATGTGCTTTATTCATTTACAACACAGTAACTGATACAAGGAGTCTGTTTCTTTTGCAGAAATGCAAGGAATAAGGTAATGTCTTCAGCTTTAAAAAATTCTGATTATAAAATCAGAAACATATGGAAGGATGTTCATACAATCGCTAGGTCATTTTTCAGCTGTCTCTATTTTGCAGCTGGTGGCCCTAACAGTGACCTAAACTTAATCTAATTCACTGAGCCTTGGAAATAGTTGCAACTTTTCATAAAAATACCGGAGGTGTTTATGCATAACTATTTCATATCTGGTACTTTTCTGGTCATTCTGAATCTTTAGGAATGTTCTAAGTTTTCTCTGTAAGACATGATGACCATTTATTTTACATTTAATACTACCTCCGAACCCTCCTCCATCCCTCAAGGATGCTGAATTGGAATATACTTTGCTTAATATTACACAACTCTTCTATAGCATCACCTTCAATCCAATTTCTGTGCATTGCTCAAGAAAAACCAGGAGACTGCTTCCTCCCTTTTGGGTACTCTGGCTTTTTGTTCCCAGAATGAATGCAGCCCCAGCATAAGCACAGACATTAAACTGCCTTAAAACTGTTTTTACACCCTTGTATCAGGATCTCAACAAAAAGCAGATGGGGATGCAGGAGTCACAGAGAAGTTCCATATCACACATAAATGCAGCAGTCAAAACATGTAGCTGTACCATCAAAGAGACAAAAATAATTTTAGTAGGTAAAATTAACCAGGCCACACAAACAGTCAAGCAGAAAAGGCCTGTATGTTAGAAAAAGAAAATGATGTAGAGAACAAACCAGAACACTTCTTTATTTCAAGTTAAAAAAAGAAGAAAATAAAAAGACAAATATTGAGTTCAGTTTTAATATCACTTCATGCCTTTGTTCTCTTTAACAGTAAATCTATGTTTCACTGCTTGCAGGTTATTTTGTGCATGTTATCAGGCTGGTTCAATAACTACCTTTTACTCTACAAAACCTTTTCTATTATAATTATTCCAATCCAGAGCAGCTGGTCAACATTGTAAAGTGTTTGATCACACTTCATACAAAAGATATGCTAAGGAATATTGAACGTGTTACCTTCCACATGGAGCAAAAAAAAAAAATCACATACAAAAGAAAACTCAGCATTGTGTCTAGGTCTATAAATGCCCAGAAGCTTTTAAAAGCTTTCCTAATTTGTCCCCATCTCATTCTGTCACAGACACATTTCTACCCAAGACACTAATTTTTGAATATTCTGTGTAAGTGATTCTCAATATTCATCAGGCATAAGGAAGCTAAGCAATAATCCATACGTCTTTCTTCCAAGAATGCTTAAAAACAGTAAAACCCAGAAACTACAGAACCTGCCAATATTGTCCTTTGAAGAGTATGATACAAGATGAAAGCCAAGGTCTTCAAGCAGCTGCAAAAAATATACTTTCTTTGCCTAAACAGAGAACAAATCTGAGTATTTAAAAGTTAAAAAAGTCTCAGCTTTGGCTTATTTCATAAGGAATATCTTGATAGCAACCTTACTGCACTCTCCCTAGTGCTGCCTCATAACCCTATTAACCCACACACCCAAAAATAAGACTTCCCCCCCCCCCCTTCATTTTCTTCTTCTTCCT
>NW_008794855.1:38487-62804 GCF_000699145.1 Aptenodytes forsteri | reverse complement strand
AAGCCCCCCCCCCCCCCCTTCATTTTCTTCTTCTTCCTAGTGTTCTGCCTCCCATCACACAATCACGACTCTTTGTATAGGCAGTGCCAGTCCCTGCTCCCACGTAATTCCTACAGGCACCCTGGAGAAGTAATTTCCAACCAACAACCTTACAGAGAAGAAAGCGTACTCCCTCTGGTAATCTGGCTCTTTTCAGGTCAATCAGTTCTTCAGTGCCTTGCAGGGGTTTAGCAGGAACTAGACATAAGTGCCTCACACTGAGAATTATTAGCAACCAGCCCTCATTTCCATTGTAAAACACATTACAGCATTTCAAAGCTATGCTAAAAGTACAGAAGAGCGCTCTCCTATCATTTTTGTACTAAGCTACTAAGCATTAAGTAAAGAGTGCTAAACACCAACATGGTAAAAAGGTAATTAACATGCTAGCACCTATGAGAACTGGGTAAGAACTGCTCACGGCAGCTTTTGCAGTATGCACCTGTATGATTAGTTTTTAAGGAAAACTTTCATTTCTTTTTTGATCTGCCTTTTGAAGTGTTAGTAGAAAGGTGAGATTCTCTAGTCATACTAAAGCTCTGAGCAGGGCAGAATACATGAGGCCACTTCAAGTACAAGATAAATAGACTGAGCTGAACATCAGCCAGTTCAAATAATTCACAAAACCCACTCATCTGCCTGCAAAACAAAATCTTTCCTCAGTTCCTCTAGGATATATTCAGCTTGATTTTTCACTTTACCTGCCCTTGACATATAAACACTACTAAATAGTAGATTCCTTCCCAGATGCTGAAGAAGATTTAATCAGTAACACATATAGTTTGGATAGTTACCTTAACTTTCGTCTTGTTCTCCCATACCTTTCCTACCTCTGCCATCCATACCCATTCGACTTCTCTCTTTCTCTCCTAAAAGCCTTTTATTCTTCACTGTCTATTCTGATAGAAGGCCACAATGGGGAACAAGTTTTACACCTAACCTGTATGCAACCCTTTCCCCTAAAGTTAAGTTTTTCTGAAAGCAGAATCCAGAGAGCAAGTGTCCCTTGTTAGACTAACTTGGATTCCCTCTACTACAAGTAAAAAAATGTTATACTTCATTTACGCCTTCAGCAACATTTCATATCCTTACAAAATTGTAGGGAAGTTACCAATGTTCAAATTTAATCCAAGATTCCATTTCAACACAATTAGTAAACTAACCATTTAAAATGCCTAACATTTCAGGTGAAAGTATCTTGTGGGCAAAGTCAGTCAGTGAAAACGAGGTATCATGGGTTAAAAAAAAGGCACACCTGACAAATCAGAAAGCATACCATAAACACATTATCAAGGCCCTCTTCAAAATCTGGAGCTCAATTAGTTAACAACAGAGCTTGTTTAGGTTTTCAGAAAAGAAACCACCTTCTAAGTACAAGAAACGGGTACCTATATATCAAACTTCTAAGCACTAACAATGCCTAGAAAGCACTCTGCTTGCCAGGGTGAATACTTCCTGTTAGCTTCCCTATTGCCAATGCATATGAACCACACTTTTCATTTCAGATGATTTGGATATTGTGGTTGTTTCAAGTCATTTCGAACAAGAATAAAGTAGCACTGTTGCCAAAAGAAGCAATACTATCCCTCCTTGTTTGCAGCTACCTGTGCCATCCCCTTCCTTGTGCTGATATGAGCATCTGTTAGGTGTTCAGATAAAAATGGGGGGGGGTGGGTGAAATTATTTGTTACTACTTTTTTTCTTCCTAGCACAAGGGATGACAAGCAGACGAAACACGGGACAGGACTACTACTTTATTTGGCACTGACAGTTTAAAGTGACAGTTAAAACTATACTGTAAGGTAAACCTTGATGACATCATGCCAAAGTAATTACTTAACATGTCACTCTTCAATGTATTTGTAAGTAAGTGTTCATGACTTATAAGTGCTTGGAGAACAACAGTGAGTACACACATTACACAATGTTTTTGTGGTAAGCATACCACTGAAATCTTGTGACCCTGATGAACACAGACTTTTGACAATGTTTTCTGCAGAAGCTGTTACTAAAGTCTTCTAACATTACAGAGTCTCTTCTCTTGCAGATCAAAGCAAGTAAGAACTTTCTTGCATGAAGACTTCCTAAATTTTCAAGGCCTCATTTACCTACTAATTTTCCCTCATTTTTAAAAACTGTCATGAAAACGCTAAGCTATTCCCAAGATGTACATAAATCTAGGATTTCAGTACTTAAAAAATAAATTTGCATAACAAATATATTTAATATTTTGTATCAAGCTTTCAGCTTCAATACTTAATACTTTTCCCTGAGAACATTTATTCTTTGATTACATTCAAGCATTGGAAAAACTTGGATGCCCCAGAGCCAGATGAAATCTTAACATGGATGTTTGGTGGGGGGGGCGGGGGATGGCAGCTGGAAAGAGGTAAGTACAAAGCAAGGGTGCTGTCAATATTTCCGAAACATGCACAAAACCATGAGGGATGGTAAGATGGTATTGACACTGCAACTTTTCTGTCCCTTCCTCAGCAAATCCACCCTTTCTATCACACACAGTACTTCTGACTGAAGTTCCTATGTACTGCAGCAGAAAACACCTTAACAACCTAGCCACTTCAAAACTTTTGTTGTTCTTATTGTTGCAGCAGAATGGCAACCAATGTGATTCAGAGTCCAATTTCCATTATTATTGAGCCTCTTCCCTTTATATTTCAGGTATATACTTACAGCAAAATCATTATTCTAGAGCAAGCTCCAAGTCCAAACTATGACATTGTTTAATTGCATGAGCTAAACGAAAAACGTTTTTATAAAAGCCTGATGAGTTCAGAAAGTGGTAGCTGATTATAAACTGGAGAAAAGTTTAGACAGCAAATGGCTGTAGCCACTCTACAATTTGCCAATTTACTACAGACATCTGGTTTCTAAACAAGGCAGCACTTACAAGAAAACTTAACCAAATAGATCCACTGTTTATCCCCAACATTACTCTAGCTGACAGTGCTATCTAAAAAAAAAAAGTAATGAAAATGAGAAAGAAACGTAAACCTGAATATATTCCCAATAGATTTTATTGCTACATACTTTTTAAAGACTCAAAAAAGCTACTTTGTAAACTTTAAAGTTGGTCATCTGGCTCCCATTTGTACTGACTGCCAAAAATACATAATAAGGAAAAGTATGGGGGAGGAAGAAATGCATTAGAAATCCAGAAAAGTGCTGCTTGTAGTTCAGATGAAAATTCTACACCTGGACAGTGTTTACTTAGCTATCTATAGAACTGACACAGAACTTTGCTCAAAACAAGTATTTATCGTGAAACCAATTTTTCAATAAATTGCCTAACAAACCATTCAACGAAGCATTTAAACATGAATTACTTGTCTGAAAATCTCAACACACACAATTCTAAAAGTATTTTTTGTTTCCAGAACTCTTCAGACTGAAACGTTTCCATTTCATACTTAGGTGAAACTTCTCTAAACATATACAACTCATAATGAAACATTTTATTACTCATAAAATGTGACTATTATGGTATACGTATGTTTTGGCTCTACCTCTGTCTCAGTCAGAAAGCAGCTGCTTTGTCTCTTAGCTAAATCGTTAAACAAAATGGATAACACATGCCTTGTTATAAACCTCTAGTTTGCACAATTAATATTTGATTTACAGAAAAAGCCTTAGCAATTATAAAGAGTAAATCACCACAAAGCAGAAAGCTACCATTTTAACAAGTAACATCAAAAGAAGGATGAGCTAGACAGACTTCACATTTACAAACGTTATTCAAAGTACAACCCCCCTGCTCCAGGATATTACCTCTTACCCCAGGGAAAGAATGCTGGCAAAGCATTTTTTACCCCATGGAAAGCACTTTTAAGACTGTCAAACTTTGAAAGAGTATTCATTTCAACAATTTGTGTTTCATAACTTTACTCTTTTATTAATCCACTTTAGGTCAACATATAGATAAGGATATCTGGTTTTATGACAATCACAGAAGAACTTTGAATCTGCTAAAACGGTAGGTGGACTTTTTTTCCTAAAAGTATATTAACCTAAAGCTTAAATAAAACACTTAATTACCGTAAACAGGAAAAAATGCTGTGTAAAGATTTGTTTTAAAAATTCTTGTGTATTTAACATGTTCTAAAGATTATGTTTGTAGCCTCCTCCCCCTGCCCGAAAAAGTGTACAACCTGTAAAAATTCAGGGGGTGTTAAATTATCTTCTCCTGTTTACTTTCAAATGTAAAGACAAAGACAATGAGAGATCATTGTTATAGAGCATTTAGGTCTGAAAATCATTATTTTGACAACCGAGAAAAATGCATTTGAACCTCTCTCGTTTTAATTAGTTCAGCTACCTACATGCCAAATGTTTCATAAAATGCTTTACAAAATCCTCTTGCTATTAACAAAAATAACACGCTGGGAAACAAGCAAATGCAATTAAGATAATATTTTCCTTATTAGTTGGAAAATGTTGTTTATTATTTCCCAGTTTCTTTTCACATTAAGAACAGGTTTTATAATGCTAGAGTCTAATTAAAGGATATCAAGAGTTAAACGTTTTTCCACGTTCCTTATGCGTTAGAAACCCCTGCCAACTAGTCCTCTAGGCTTTAAATATTGTTTTGACGGATTGCATTTTCATTTCCAGTCACAAAGAAAATATTCTCCATAGTCAACACACGAGCAGATCTCCACCAGCTCAGTGAAAGCCAGATACATTGTTCCGTGCAAGAATGAAGACTTTGCAGACTACTTTTTTTTTGTTTGTGTTTGTACCTTTGGCAAATTCAGCACCACCTATACAGCAAGAATCACTCCAGTTTTATGAGTATGATACAGATGTTACCATGGGAAGCCTGATCCAACAAGATTATGAAATGCAATCCAAGGATATAAGAAAGGTATTTTATTTATATTATCAGTTTAATATTTTTAACTGCTAAGCATTGTTACATGCATGTATGCAAGTTTTATGGAAAAGTCTTGTAATAATAGCAAAACATACAATGGTTTCAGACATAGGGAAAGCCACAAATTAAAACCACAAAAATACTACCCTTGCTACAGTTTGAGAAACCCATAAAAGACAGGCTTTCACAAGTAAGACTAAAGCATCATTTTTAACTCTGCTGTAGTTATGTGCCTACTGTTGTAAAAGTTTCAAGAATGGGATATACTAGCACAACAGTTTGAGTAACATTGTATTAACACAGTAAGTTTGTTTAAAAAACAAGGAGGGTGATTTTATTTAGGAATTTTTTTTTGAATAGCAAAGTAATACTTGAAACAGTACTTTTTATTGGACATAACCTGCCAGCATAAACCACAGTTTCTCTTTTGACTTACCAAACTATCAAGTTTTGTGCCTTGGTTTTTCAGGGGTGGGTGGTTTGGTTTTTTTGCAACTCAACAGTTTAGCAGTCCTGAACTAGTATGGAACGTCCAGTCCTGCGGTAGTCACCTACATTATTAACACTTTGAGAGTCTTAAAGGTAGCAATAAAGACTATATACCTCATGACACTCGCCAGCACCCCCAAACGGTCAATTCCGAACTTTTTTTGCTATGTGCCACATACATGCCTTTTAATTTAAACACTTAAGCAGAGGACACAAAACCAGAAGAGAGTTAAATGAAGTGCAACAGCCTCAGCTGACAGGGACAGTTAAAAACCTCATACCTCTGTTCAGACTGACTCGGACAGGACCTCTCTCTCATCAAGAGAATGAGATACAACATTGATCAGGCAGACGGAAGAAAAATTAACAATGATTGCCCCAAGACTAGTTGCCAAGGAAAATACCACATATCCAAACAAAGCGGTAACAACCAAGTATTAATAAATTCAAGGAAGTTTTCATTAATACTAACTGTACTTGTTACAATAACTTAGTCTGATAAACAAGAAAAAAGATGACAGCAAAAGATAATTAATGTAAGTAAAAAATTGCAGCACATATATAGAAAAACCACTTCTGTATACCTTTTTAATATTTTCTTAATTCTACTTAAATTATAGCTTTCCACTGTTAGACTAAAAACAGCAGCTACATATTTATATTAAAAAAAAAGTCTAAGGTATTTTGAAATCTGACATCTGCCACAGTGATGAAGTAACATGTTTCATAAACCTATGAAAAAGAGACCATTTAAATGACTCTTAACTAATAGGTGGCTATCCACTCACAACTGAGTAAGTTTTTTTAAAAAATACTAAAAATGTTAACTTTAACTAGTTAGGCACAGTATCAGATGACATTCATTACTAAAATCGTTCTAATAAGAATACGCTACTGTTTCAGTAAAAAGAACAACAAGGAGTATACCTACAAGAAAATGGTGCCAACAGATGTGCCACAGACTAATCAAAGTCCGTACTGGCAGTGCTATAAACTAGAGGTCTTCTGAAGGCCAACAGTTCTGCTTAGGATAATTCTAGGAATGCAGTCGGTCATTATTTCCATCAGGTCAGTTCTCCAATTACATGTTTTCATTGCAAAATAATAAATTAGTTCCTTATGTGCAACAAATACATCTATACAAGTTCCAGTGTTCCCAATTTAAATCATGGGATGTGCAAACAAATCTTCTATTCATTTCTTGCACAAATTCTAGCTCCCAGAATATTTTGAGTGTTAACCGTAACTGAAATACATGCCAACAACTTCCTCAAACGTGCCCAGTCAGAAATCTATCTTGCATGACAAATTTAACTCCTTACCATGTGCTTCAACACACAGTTAGAAAAAAGAATTTTAGTGAAAACATCAGAAGAAATCTATTTGTGTTAGTGATCAACCAAATGAAGTGAACCTTAGTCTACTACTAAGGAAAAGGTCAGCCAAGCAAAAATTATTACGATTATTATTTGAAACCACAGCCACTCGTCTCGAATAAAAATATTAGAAGTTTAAAAAGATGAAATCTTAATTTCCACAACAGAACAGAACCATCCAGTTAGACACCATCTCTTATCTGGACTAATTCATTCCATTGAATATAAACTGTCAGCTTTATAGACCTTTGTGTGCTATAAAGATGAATGTTATTGGGGTTTTGTATGAGTAATTCATGTCTGTGGAGTAAAGTGCAAGAGGCAGGTGGAATTTAAGTATGTAAGTAGGCCAATATTCCTTCAGTGCATTCCCTACATATGCAGGTAATGAACTTTCTGTAGTTATAATCCAAACAATCTTCTGCACTGATGTTCCACAGTAGGAATTTTTATAGCTGACCAGGAAATACTTCTAATATATTGGTTATTTATACTACTTTTTTTTTTTTTTGGGGGGGGGGGATGTTGGGGGGGGGAATCTGTTGTTTAATGTTATGGATTTAACAGTATTCTGCAAATAATTAGTTTTATTTTTTGCTGACATTTCCCACTTGCAGAAATTAGTTGTACACTGTATTCTGCAAAGAACTCATATATACTTTTTCATAGATCACACCTCCAGTAGGATACTGTACTAGAAACCTACACCTGGTACAGATATGCTATGTCAGCAAACATGTTCTTCATACAAGCATATTAAAAAAGTCCCTTATGAGCCAAACACACTACAACAATAGAAGTGCAGTTGTTCTATTATAAGTCCATCTATGCAGAAGTGTCTATTGGCATGGATACCTCAGTCAAGGACCATGTCTTCACATGCCTAATCAACATATCTATGCAAGCTAAACATTTTTGCAGAAACCTTCTGTAAGATTTGCTGCTTGTTTGAGTCTAACTGTTCAGCTCACACCCCCCAGCTTCTCTACACCCAACACTGCAAAAGCTCTTACCCTACACAAGTTTCACACTACAACTGCTAAACTGTTGCCAACATTCTAACTTGGGTATAAAAGCCTTACTAGAACAAACCAACCTATCCCAAACTTTACACAAAAACAACAGTCCAAAAAGAGCCATAGCCTGAATAGACAGATGCAGGGAAGAGTCAAGGGATGGATGATTCACAGGCTAAAAAAGGGTCAAAATGACAGAGGCTGGCCAAGATATTTGTTTCTCAGGCTTTATGTCAAGCTTGAGGGTTTTATTTTGCAGAATACAAGAATTCCCCACAGTAAAATATATGCAAGCAACAAATACTAAATAAAACAAAGTTAGTATCAAAAGTAACTTTCATATTGCTCTAGTAGATAAACTATCTACATGCCTGAATGGGGAAGAATTTAAAAAAATAATAATAAAAAAAAATTGGTTCACTTGTGAGCACTCACAGTGCATAAGAAGCTCTCTTCAACAAGGGATCGTACTCCTGCCAGGGCCTGATCCTTAAGCACATTTAAAGAAAAACATCTTCTGCACCTGATAGTATACTTTTCCCCATGTGTTTTCAATAGCAACGCAGACCAAAAAGCCTATTGTCTTACTCTGTCCTACAACTATTCCCCATCAAAAAAGACAATGAATGATGCTAGCCAAGCACAATTGCCACAGTCAACCTAAAAATCCCCTTAATACATGCAAGTCATAGTATAACCCACTGTATGTATACTATAATTCTAGAAGTAGCATGTAATTCTGTAAAATTCCTACGGTATTCAGTGAAAACCTGACTACCATTTCCTGCATCACAAAAGGCCCTTTCTGTTAGCAGCCCAGGTGGTAAACAGACTTAAGTGCAGTTAATGGAAATGAATTGCTAAATTTCAGCCAGTACTTGAAAGGAACATGTTTATAAACTAAGGTGTCCTGCAATTGAAAAGATGCAATGACTACCTCAACAGGGAATTCTGAATAAGTTTAAATACAAAGAAATGTTATTTTACTGAGATTATTTGGGTAAAACAAAAAAAATACAACTAACATTCACAAGAATCCTATCAAATTTTGCATGATGTGCAAAATCTATCTTCAGAACTCCAGTTTTTTGTAGACACCCATTGCTTACATATTCCTTCCCACCATATAGTCTATACTTTCTCTCTATTTTTATTTTGTGTCTACTGTTCTTTCCTAAAGAACTTTACTTTTCTGAAGAACACTAGCAGCACCGTCTTTCCTTCTTGCCTTTCAAAGTGAAGAGCTCATCTACAAAAGGGATAATATATCACATTAGTCATCCAGCATATAAGAATATTTTAAAAATTAAATGTCATAAGGAGGTATGTCGTAGGAAGCTCATTTTTAAAAGTCCTGCTATTTCAGATCTTTGTAATACTCTGTTTTTTTGTTTGCTGTTTGTTTTTTAAAATAACATTTGCTCTCAACACAAAGGATGGAACAAATGTTTCTCTCGACACTTCCTTAAGACTGCAAGGGGATGACAGCGAACGCAACGTACCACCAACAAAGGATACAAGTAAGTTAATTGATACAAATACTGTAACATTTAAGCTCTCCAAAGGAACATATTTTAATATGAAAATTTAATATACAAAGGATGACAAGGGATATAGAATTTATCTTTTCATTTACAAATATCTTTCATATCTCCTGTGGAAAGTCTTCTAACTTCTGATGGAGCAGGCAGAAAAAATTTAAAGGATCCTCAGGTAAACTCCGAATACACAAAGCACAGCTTATAAGAATCTCTACAGACTAACCTGGTCACATTTGCTGTAGAGATGCACCCAAGTTAAATAAGTTAGACAAGACAACCAAGAAAAACAAAATACACACCCCAATAAGTTCCACAGTTTAACCAAGTAATGATGAAATATGATGTGCTTAAATTACTCAAACAGATTTCTTCGAAGAACTGGCTATTCTCACAGTTGATGATCTCACATCTGATGATCAGGGAGGTCAATGGTTAAAATACATCAGGAACATTCTTCACTAGCCTAAGTTTCCTACAGGCTCTGAGGTGTATTGTCCAGATTTCTCCTAACCACAATGATTTCTAAATGTGAAAGGAACAACGTGTCTGCCAAACAGAGCATTGAAAAAAAGACACACATTTCGGGTGTATCTGTGATCTAAACTGCCAAAAATAACTGATGATTCAGCCAGACCACTGGAGTGTCAATCTCCACCAAAGTTTTAATCAAGGTTAGTTGTTGCCAAATAGCATCTGTCAACAAGCCCCCATCAAAAGCGGAACAGATCTGTAAGAACACCAGAGCTCCTAGTCAAAGACAAGCATAAAAACTGTTGCCTTTTAAATAGCGACAACATTGTTTCACAATCATTTTCCATTTCCTACACTCTAGCAGATGACAAACAAGACACAATCAAAAAAGGCAAGCGGTGCAGAACTCTGAAGTCTAACAAATGGTACTATTCACAAAGATAAAGCTCAAAATCTCAATTCCATTCTCTGCAGTACTTCTGTAAGAAAAAAAAGAATTACTCTATTATACTTACTGGGTTGGCTTCCCAGTATTGACTGGCTACTTCTATAACTCTTTTCTGCTTGGGGAAGATCCTATTTTGCTACGTAGCAATAACAAACTACCTAGCAGTATGACACTACTCTTTGTACTACAGACAGACCAAGTTGGAAGCTAACCAAAAACCTCACAATACAGAAAACACAGTAGATCAGATAGCAGCGGTGATGAAGCTGGACTGAAAGCCATATTTATTAGATGTATTTTAATATTGCTGTCATACGGGATTAATGCAAAGCAGAAATTACTAATACTCTACTAATGTCTATGAGGAACAGGACAAGCCATAATAGGCTCAAACTGCATTTAAAAAAGATACAGAGTTTCTCTCATTACTTAAAATAACAGCTGTGAAAAAACCTCAGTTAAAAAACGGGAACAGATTGCCTAAAGTAATTATACAATCATAATTGCTGGAGTTTTTATAAAAAGAATTAGACAAAATAGTAGCTAGGAGTAACACAGTATACACAACCCTGCCAGAAATGTTCCAATGCAATTACAGTGTCAAATGCGTGTGTTGCCAGATGTTTCTCCTGCGTGGATTTCTCTTTTCAAAAGAATGGTTCTAAACATGACATCTAACATGGCCACAGAGTTGCAGTTTTCAACTTCACAATACTCTAAGTCAATTAAAGAGTGAAAATGAATTAAGATCAATTAATAGCATTTCAAGACATGCCCAGATAAGAACAGAAAATATACACTGGGAAATTATGCACAATAAAAAGAATACAAAACAAAAAAGTTCAGAATATTAAATCTTTTCAGAACTTGATGTGAATAGAATTTTTAAAAAAATGCAATGATGGGAAATCTTAAAAGATACTAGAGAAAATTCTATTTTGAATATTCAAGCTTAAGTTAGTTGAATAACTTTTAACTGTCTACTCAAAATAATTTGCTTTCAGATTTACCTACTTGTCTGCTCTGTGTGTGTTTAAGCGGATCAGTGTACTGCGAGGAAATAGACATCGAAGCTGTACCCCCACTGCCAAAGGAAACAGCATATCTTTATGCACGATTTAACAAAATAAAAAGGATAGCAGTCTCAGATTTTGCTGACATTAGTAAGTAACGTTCAAACTTTAATTTCCATTTACCTGATAGTATATTTGAAGTTGTTGTCCCTTAATAGTATGCCAAGATTACCAAAATAAGATACATTTTATACTTTGCTAGATTTCATTATGTGTATTACTTTTTAATCGAATGTTTGTATTAGAACAGGAACTGTGAAGGCAATATGGAAACCCATTTTGGCCCACATATCCATCTTAATATTCCCACACAATCAGAGAAAGAGCAGTTTGCTAAAAATAAAATTTAACTCTGCATCCCAGCCAGTCTTAAACGACCAGGTATTATTTTCCCTTCAGATGCTCCAGGGACATCTCTCCCAGCTATCTCACTCTACAACATGACAAATTCTATGAATATCTGAAAAACCATGTGTCCCCAAAAAAAAAAAAAAAAGAAAAAAGGAAGGATGCAAAGTATTTTCCTTTTTTTTTTTTTATTTTAAGACCATGAGGAAAGCCAAATGTGGATTTTTATCCATATTTTAGTAGTATTTACATTTGCAGATCACACTCAGGATGGTGCAGCCAACAGTGTAACATTTAACATATACAACCATACATGTTTCACGTGCCATGTAATTATAAATTCAATATTTAGATTTTCATTTCTTTTGTGTAAAGCTACCTTGAGAAGAATTGATTTTAGTGGAAATAGGATAGAAGAAATAGAAGATGGAGCCTTTTCAAAGCTTCTGCTATTGGAAGAACTTTCTCTTGCTGAAAATCGACTTCTAAAACTTCCTGTTCTACCTCCCAAACTAACAACATTTAATGCAAACCAGAATAGAATCAAGAGCAGAGGAATCAAAGCAAATGCTTTCAAAGTAAGTAAGAGACAATAATTTAGGTAACCAAAGAAAATAAAATTAGTAACCATTCTATCCAGTATACCACCAAATGAATTTTTCTATATTTTTGTAATCTAAGAAACAAACTACAGTGAAGACACTTTCCAGCTTTTGTTTTGTTTTTAAGGCACTTTGGAATAATAGACCTTTGTGCACTCATTTTCTCATGTCGTTCTCATAAAAAAAAACATTTCTACAAAATACCTTACCTAATTCCTTTCTCTCTTACATGCAAAGAAAAACTCGATTCAAAAATTGATGGCTCAAATACAGTCCTGAGGACCACATAAATACTAATAAACAAGGATATAGCTTTATAGTGCTCTTAAGTTTTATAACCAATAAGCCGACACTGAAATTTCCAAAACATAGGCCTGTCTATGAGTTTCTTGATACAACAGAAATCAACGTTCACAGCAAAAGAATGTTTCATGTTAGATCACTTGACAGGCTTTCTATGTGATCAGAAAAAAAATATTGATGTCTTGTAACAGGCACAAGTTACTTAACCTCAAGTAAGTAATATCAGCATTAATAATCTCCCTTTCTTTCTGTTAGAAGCTGACAAATTTGGCCTACCTCTACTTAGGACATAACGCACTGGAATCTGTTCCCCTTAACTTACCGGAAAGTCTGCGTATTCTTCACCTTCAGGTACTTTTTAAAGTATTTCCTTAACATTCTATTACAAATAGCCTCATTAGTTACACACTTCAAACCAAACCCACTGTCTTTTAAAACAGTTCACACTGTAGTTCTCCTACAGTTGTCTAATGGTCCTCCAAATAAAACAATTTACCTCTACTCTGTGTGGCCACAACCATTCAGCATTCCCAAGTTGTTTGTTAGCTAATTACTGTGCAAGAATTTCTGACTAGTTTCTGTATATCAAGGGTAGGAAACGGTAAAAATAAGCAATAACCTTTTATCAACGATACATTTCAAACATCAATAACAACCTCAAACTGCTTATCAGCTCATTGATTAGTTTGAGGAGACTTGATTCTTACATACCTATAATATACACAAATCAATCCCAATGACAACAAAATGGGAGGGTAAGAGGAATAAAATTAAAGTTTGAAAATTCTTCAACTTATATGGGGGTGTGTATATATACATGGGTGTGTATTTATTTATTAAAAAATGTTTTGTTTTGCAGTACAACAATATTACTACAATCACCGACGACACATTCTGCAAATCTAATAACACACGTTACATCCGCACAAGCATGGATGAGATAAGGATGGAAGGCAATCCGATCCTCTTGGCAAAGCATGTTAATGCTTTTTCCTGCTTGAGAACACTGCCTGTAGGAACATACTACTAGCCACTACTTACGTAATTATACATGCCAAAACTTAAACATGGTAACAGAAGATTATTCTTTTTCCTCTGTTTACATGTTTATATCCTCTCCCTTACTAATGCCGTTTACCTGCATACCCAGAACCTTTTACTATGTTGAAATGTGGTTCTCCTCTGAAATAACTGTTTCAAAACAGCCACTTCATTTAGTAGTTACAATGTCACCCATGCTTTCAGAAACTTTTCTGTTAATGAAAGTGTAAAAATACATATATGCACACACATATCTTCTCAACTTTTATTTCACCACATATTCTTTACAGGTAGGTAAAATCACACAAGTAACTGCTTGTTCACATTCTTTATCAGTACCCAGAATAAACAATACACTTTACTTTCAAATAAACGCAAAACATTCTTTGAGCAAGCTACAGAAGAAAACTACATCCTAATTCCAATCCCATTTTTTTAATCTGAAATGAAACTTTTTCAGTTGACCTTCGAAAGTGTATTGGATGAAGTTGCATACAAAAGAAAGTTATGTTTAGAAATAGAACTTCTCAAAGCTTAACTTCATTAAAGCTTCCTTAAAAACTTGGTTTGCAGAAAATGAGAATAATTCCTATTCAGGCTTAGTGTACCAAGCAACAAAGCAAGTGGAACTTCTCAAAGATGTGTTAATTCTCTTTCTACTATTCTGCTTTCAAAATAATGTAAGAGTGTGTGTATATATATAATATATATGTATTTGATTTTTACACAAGGTATTTTTAATTGAAATATATAAATTTTGCTCAGCTGTACTCACAAGAGTCATGTCTGCAACACCAGCTTCCCATTTTAAGCAACAAAGCAAGTGGAACTTCTCAAAGATGTGTTAATTCTCTTTCTACTATTCTGCTTTCAAAATAATGTAAGAGTGTGTGTATATATATAATATATATGTATTTGATTTTTACACAAGGTATTTTTAATTGAAATATATAAATTTTGCTCAGCTGTACTCACAAGAGTCATGTCTGCAACACCAGCTTCCCATTTTAATACAATGGTCCAGGTACAGCATAATATGACTCCAAGTATCTTTGTTATTAACATGATGTAGACTGAGCCTTGTTCCACTGCTTTTTCTTGACAAGGAAATGTGACAATATAATTAACAGCAAAGCTGAATTAATGTTTTTACCTGTAAATAAGTAAGATTTCAGCTAGATGCCAGTGCAAAGAAACAGAAGTACCCTTGTACAACAATACTTTCGCTCATTAGGGAAAAATCAAATCAGATCTTTAACACTATTTTTTAGATTAATGATAGAATCAACTTTTTTTTAAATTTAACTTCAAGAAAATTAAACTAGCATCATTTCACTCAACTACTTTAAACCATGCAGTGTATTAAAAACACAAATTGATGCATGCAGGCCTCAACAGTCAATTCACCTAAAACTGTACATAATTGATACAGGATGTGATGATTTTAAACAAACAACTTTATATTTCTGACATTTCATTTTCACTTTCCCCCCTTCAAATACCTAACACAGGCATAAACTCTTCAGATAAATGAATGTCAAAAGTGTGCTACTTACTATTACCAGATCAACTTCGTACTAATTTTGAAGCTAGTATAGATTCCTAATTTGTAGAAATAGTTAAGCATCAAATGCATGATGATGTATCACTACATCTAGAATACTGATTTTACAAGATATTTTGTATTAGTTTTGTTTATCTTATTTAGCTAAGCCTTGATTTGTTAGTGCTTGTGCTATGGGGAATTAAGTGCACACTTAATTCTGAACATACTGATGCTCTGCCACTAAGAGTGTTGAGAAAAAGTGACTGAAAGTTACTGAGGTAAGTGACTATGTCAAGCATCAACTGTGGGCTCATCTTTCTGGAAAGAGGATGCAATTATGAAATGCAGGACAAAAATATTTTTGCCCTGAATCCATTACCCGAGAAAGACATAGCAATCCCCAATATTTTCCATTTTAAGTTATCTGGTATAACAAGAAACAAATTCCATTGACTTAATACAACTGAGAACAAAACAAAGTCTTACAGTGAGAATAATACTTGGTTTTCATTTTTTGCATGTAAGTCATAAAACTTTGATGTTTCCAGGCTTTAAGCAAAAGGTAAAAAATAACCCCAAAGCATGTAAAAATACATTCCAACTTCAAGTCAAATTTATACTAGAAAAAATGAAAGCCACCAATTCTCTCATCCTTCTTTTGATAAATGTCTGAGATGGAGAAAAGACAGCTAGAAGTGTAAATGTAATAACGTTACATAAGCAGTGGCCTCTGATCTTATTCTCATCACAAATCATTATTACTAAATAAAGCTCTTTCCAGAATTGGTAGAATCGGTAAATATCACCAAAACTCTTCCTATGAAAACAATTATATGTGTATACACAAATATATGCACATTTATGTAATATATAAACACATGTAAACACTCTAAGACCTAACCACTACCACATTATTAATTTTACATTAAAATGTTGTATATATTTTTGAAAAAGTACTAAATATCAACAGTAACACTCATTAATGCTCTTAATATTTTGTGAGCAAACCAAAGTAGACAACTGGTACCTGCTGAATGCCTCATGCAGGCAATATATTACCTGATATGTTTTAATTTACTTTCCCCATTCATAGCAAGTTAACTCAGAGCATTAAGTGAGATGGGCTTCAGTAAGCAGGACTTTTTGCCTTCTATTTGTGTGACCAGTACTAATATCAAACTGAATGTACACCATTCTATTTTTTTCTTATCACTCATTTCTGTTCTGTATTTCCAATAAAACTTGAATTTTTTTTCTTGTTTATCAATATCAGCTTCAACAATCTGCTCTTCCAGCAATGCCAACATGCTTCAGTTGTTCAGCCTCATAGCTGACTAAGGGTGCGTCCAGATCAGAAAATTATTTGCAGATGTAAATCCATTTTGCAGACATAATATTTGTTGTGGCAATACAGTAAGACCTGCCATACAAGTAATGCCATACAAAAGACTTGTGGGACACTTCACTCACCCCTTCAAAAATCTATTTAAAGCACTTGTAGATTTTTTCGGTAGAATAGAGGAGAAGCAGCAGAGGGTAGTCATGGTATGCTCAACTCTTGATTGTGTGTGTGTGCATGAAGCACGTAAGTTGTAGACTAACCTGTTTCAGTAAAAAAACCACAACTGCTAAAGCACAGTATCAGGGAGTATATAATGCAGAGCACAAAATGCTTACAACTGAACATTGCTCTACTCACACCAACCTAAACCTGCCTCTGCTTTCTAGGAAAGCCTGCTTACAGTCAAATCAATGTATATTTTAAATTGCTTTTTGCTTAATTTGAGTTATTCATCCCACCATTACTCTTGTTAACTGTGAAAACTCTTGCTACAAAACCGCCATTTGTGACAGTCAACTTTTTAGAAATACTGTGCTATCCATCTTTGCTTGAAACTTGCAGTTATTATTCATCTCAAACATTCATTATTATTTGAAGTATTCAATCATTTCTACATTATTCCCTTCTTCTCAGGTACCAAAACTAACAGAAAAGAAAAAATAATCTACCTTTCCTGTTTTTACACTACACTGTGAGAAAACTATTAGAAGCACTGTCTATTTCTACTTAACAGCCTGAGTAATTTTCTTTTAAATAACAAAATAATAGAAAAGCTATAAACCCAGAACTCCACCTCAAATAGACTTCTCTCCAACACTGTGCACAGTTACCTGCCTATATACTTGAAGCCTAGCAAGCAGGTAGAAAAAAAAATACAAAGATTAAACTCATTTTTTAATGTTGTCCAAGTGTGAATATTAACAGGATAAGACTCTTCACTTGTTTTTATGCAAGTGTTAAAAACATACTTCTAGTCGCTTTCACACAAATTACTACAGAGTATTAAGTGACAAATGCACATTCTCCTTAGCAATCTGGTTACTGGAATTATCAGATTTGATCTTTGAACCCTTTACTAATTCTCACCTCAGAGTCTTCTATTTCTAAATGAAATCATTACTAATGCTAGCAGAAATAAGGCAGCCTAAAAAACTCTTCATAAGTCCATAGTCAATCATATTTGATAAATATTCTCCCAAATTGGTTTGCCTTTCTCAACAGCATCTTTGTCCATGGAAAGAAAAATACCTTTAGAAAGAATATTTGTAATGTTGACAAACTTGTAATATATGTCTTCAATGAATTTATCTTCACACATCTTTTAGCAATGAATACATCCCTTCATTGTTTACACTCAACATCTGAACAAACACTTTTTAAAACTGCTTAAGATACACATGACAATTTAAAAATCATCTCTAGAGCTATCTTTCTGGTTTTTCATTTTTGTACTGAATTTTAAAATGAGAACTATTTACAACAGTTCGCTGAATCACTGCCCCAGAAACCACAGCGACTGCTGTCTGAGGCTGATCTAAGGATCAGAAAGCATCAAGTGAAGTTGAAAAAAAACAATCAAAAAACCCACACCACAAAGCCATAAAGCCCTTGGTGCTCTGCCTTCTCTATGGAGGGATTAAAGACAAGTCCTTATACAACAACAAGCAGGATTAGACAACATCAGTTTATTACTCAGCTGAGGACAGGATTATTTTATAACATTTTCAGAAATTAGTACTTTTTTTTTTAATCCGGTTAATTGATAATAGAAATTGATTAATCTAGCACAGAACTCAAAGGCCTAAAAGATTCAAAAAATTGGAAACAAAGCAGTTCCCACTTCATACTACAGCTGAAAAGCAAAGATGGTGTTGAGTTTAATGACAGTAAATGCTTGAGCTAAATAAAACTGAACTAAAAAACTACGCACAATTAAGCAGCTAAACATCTTCCTCTAGCATTAATCATCATATAAGATGTTCTGTGTCTGTAAGACTGCAGTATTTTTGCTCCAAGAAATAGTTACGTTACAACCAGTACCTTTACACAAAGCAAACAAGCCAAATAATGGTAATTTAAAACTAAGTTCAAATACTATGTTCCAGTTAAGAGTGAGGAACAGTTTATTTCCCACTCAAGTACAACATTTCAGAACTGGAATTGCTGTCGCCCAAACACATGCTGCCACATTTTCAAGAGAGACAGATCCAGTCCTTCAGAACTAACATTGAAATGCCAAAGACTACAAATGTTATTTTCTTTTGATTTCTTCTTTTGCCATTTTTGTTGTTCAAAATGAAATGTAATACCAATGAAAAACTTACTCCCCCACAGGAAGGCACAGATATTCTTATTTTCCCCCATGTATGAGGAACACAGCAATAGCATGATAAAAATCAAGACAAATACCAAGCAAGGGCATTACCCCTTGAACACAACACAAAAATCTTCAGCTGACGTTCTCTTCTCCACAACATACAAAATTAAGATTCACATACTGCACTACAGTGCTAATTTCACCTCCATTGCGCTGTCTTAATGAACTACTTAAAGAACTTAAAGTACTGATATATAAAGACTTGCTAGACATTACCTTGAAATGCAGGAAGGTGCATCTGCGATGTTCATACCACTCAGCATAAGATGAAAGGCTTCTGAAAAACGTTAAAAGATTTCCCTGTTCTTCAGTGCTACAAAAGAAAAATATATGGTTTAATCTAAACAGTACTAGTCAGACGTACCAATTCTATAGCCTAAAATATGCACTTTTTCCCTTAAAGAATTCGTGATTAGTATGGTTCAAATTTGAAGCCAGAAATCACAAAAAAATTGTGACAAGAAAAGAAAGCTGTAGTGTAAGACATTGAAAAAATGTCTTTGAAGAATTCATTTATAAACCAGCGTTTTCAACTCCTTAGGAAGGTAAGCAGCAATAAAGTTAGTCTTATATGTAAAATGTGATAAGTTGACAAAGTAGTCGCCTGTAAAATCTTAGTTTGACTTTATGCTTGTTCATCCAATACTCCTGTTTTCTAAATAAATTCCAAGATGTTGCATAGTAAAACTTTAACCTACAAAATTGGTAAGATTTACCAAATTGCATCTCTAAGCTTTGAATATTCCCGAGATTTGTCCTATTCAACTAAATCTTTGCATGACACATTATCTGCCTCTGCCCACATGACATTCAGCTTTTCAAGATTAACCTTGAAACTTCAGTAAGCAAGAAGGTCTGTTCATTAGATAATACATCACATCTAAACCGAAACTTTTGATATACAGTTAAATCTTGATTTATCTGCTATTAAGGAAGATAGTGATATTCTCAATAATTAGGGAGTGAGGCAGGATGGGGGAAGACAGATGCTGATAAATCTGTAACTGAGAAGTGGAGTGCAGAGACCTTAGTGCCAAGCCCATTGTAAGCAGAAATTAATAGGCCTGGATGGAGCTGAGCCAATTCTTGCAGAACGCCCCTCAGTATTTCTGCAGTTTTGGGCTCCCTCATGATTTGGCAGTTTAGCTACACATGGATACATTATGGCTTCATTCATACAAATGACCCTACACTTGCACTAATAAATTGTCCTGGAATCTGATGTCCTGCAAAGAGCAGTGCAGAGACACCTTTGCTGGACTTGTACTTAGCCAGTTCGGATTTGGTAGAGCTTACAGCCTGTATCATGGAGACTAACATATCGGTGCTATTCTGGCAAGGAAACAATTCACTTGAGATGTTATTGCAAATACTAGTTTTTCATCCATAGTGCCTCTGAAAACAGAAAGGTCAGCAGTAGTCATTTTAATTTCTGGCATTTCTGAGGAATTTTCAAAGCCTAAGAGAAATAAAGAAAAGTTCCTATTGTTTTGGCTTTGCCAGTTTCAGAGTAATTGAACAGCATCAAGTGAAAATGTTTACGTGCAATGATTCCATCCTTAGTATAATATTTTTCTATTTCCACTGACAATAGTTAACAGAGGCAACAATACACAGTGCCAGCTAAACCTAAGAGATTACAATTCCAGGACTTTGGTGCTAAAGTCAAGTTAAAAATACAAGCAACAGATAGAAGAAATACAACCCGATTTTGCACTTAGAACATAAGGAAGTTTATTTCCTACATGTACTTGTTTCACACACACAAAAGTTAAATCATTTAAGCTTCAATATAATTTCAAAATTAAATATTCACAGTATCTAAAGAATCAAACAGAAGCTTCCACTCCCAAAGAAACAACAAACATTTTGAAAAATATATATGAAGTTACTGCTGAAGTAATTTCCAAAGAAGTTGCAAACACTGCATAAAGCACAGAATCAAGGAAAGCTACACGGCTGACTAATTATCCATTCTTGCAGATGGCGAAAAATACACAGTTTTCAAAATAAAAGCTGCTCTTGATATGCAGAGATTATTACTCCTATTGAACAGGATAGCAAAACATCAAACTGACACTGACAAATAACACACCGCACTAACTTGGACTGAGAGATACCACTGTTATTTTTCACCAGTCTACAAGGTAGTAATGATTTTGCATGTAAGAGAAGTTGCAGCGCATCAAACACTGGGGCTGGTACATTCCTTTATGTCACAAAATTTTATTTACAAAAGAAATTTGCTAGCAAAAATAAGTGATATGCTTTCCTACTTCAGTAACTGGCACCAAAGTTACTTTCTTTCATTATACATTTACTGTTTTGTCTTCCTAGCAAAACTGTGTTAGTTTGTACATCAACTATGATGTATACCAGTAAAACATTTTCAGTAGAAGTACACCATTACATTCACTCTGAGACAGCCCAGGAAGGCAGGCAACAATAGAAGAAAGGAAACCAAGGTACTGGAAATCAGTAATGTGCAAAAATCTGCCTAAAACAATTAGGATTAGAACCATTTGAATGAAGAGAACTATTCACTTAAGATAGGTGCCATCACAGTAGAGAGTTTGTAGAAATCAGGAACTGAACAGACCTTACCCTCTTTATTGTTAACAACACAGTGATGGCAACCATTAAAGCATATATACAGCTTCTCAGCTCTAATCAGAAGAGGAAATAGAGAGTCATGTGGATGCACAGACAGTGGATGCACTGTTGTGAGGGATAATTGTATTAAAGACAGATTAGAGAAAATAGGTGGAGAGCTGGTTGGCAGGGGGGGAAGAGTTTGTCTTGGAAGGATTTCTTTTTAAGAAAAACACAGCAGAAAAAAATATTTATTCTTCAAATTTCTAGTAATATAAGGATCAGGCTAGAGAAAGGAAAGGAGACAATATAAGATGACAGAAACTGCCAAGCAGCCAACCATCCACCCAGTGTTGTCAGGGGGAGGAAGGAAAAATGTTCATAAAGGGTGTACAGTTTTTACCGGAGAAATGTGGCAAGAACGCAAAGAATGCAAAATTCCACAAAAGCTAAGTGTCAGAATACCTGAAGCAACATGATTCTTTAATCATAAGGGTGAAGAGCTTCATGTCATTATTGATATGAAGCCACAGTCAAATCAAACAGACTATTAGCCATTGTCAAAACGTACCTGGCAAGCACGGCTTTGAAAATACAAACTTTTTTTTCAATAACTAAGACAGGATTTTACAAGTTTACAAAACCTGACTGAGGAAGACACCTGACTTACATTTGGGAATATTTCAGAAAGTTACAGACAATCTAAATTCTACATGTAAATTTTACTTTAAACATCCTTTCTGTTTGAGATTAGCTATTCTTTTTGGATTTTCAGAACAGCTGAGAGCAAAAACTTGAGGCCATGAACAGAATAGTTGCAACAGTGTATTACCAAGTCACTTCAGCCATTCAAGGGAGAACTGTGCCTCAGATCCAGCTCTATTTAATAGACAGGAACGGCAACCCTTAACATGTTACACAAACAAACAAACAAAAATAAATACATGAAGTTCATTCAGATATTGAAAATGTAAAAGAAAAGCCAAACAAGTTTATCCTAGCCTGGAAAGAACAGCATCATTAAAGGAAGTTACCACAGTAGTCACAGCTGCCAACAAAATCAGGCCAAGATGAAAAAAATGCTGGCAGCACATGCAAAATTGAGTCCCTGGAAGGACATAGACACATAGTGATTTACAATAGCTGACTAGTTCTATGTTCTGGACAGCTTTTTTAACCACAACTTGTAATTGTACATATAAAAGTTTATACATACTATATTAAAAATCGAGACAGTAATGACTGCCCACATGTCACTATCTAGTGAACATGATTCTACACAAACTACAATATGCTTTGTAAATCTACATACATGGAAGAGGGCAACACAAAACTTTGTTACAAAACTACATACTTAAAATTATTTTTTTTAAAAATTGGCAATTTTGATGAGTATCCATTTTTATGCAATTTAAAAGACTATCACAAACCTTGTTTTAACATTATGTCTTTAGTTTGTTTTGTTTTTTTTTTTTTCCTCTCAGATTCATCTTTAGGCAATAAAGCAGATGAAAAATTTCAAAGCTAGATCACCAAGCAGAGAGAGATAGTTTTGGTTAACAAGTTCAAAGAACCAGTTTCAAATGTAGAAGTCTACGAATTATACCTGAGTATATACTTCTCTCATGTACAGATATAGCACTGGCTAAATTTAAGATAGAAAACTAGATTTAGTGTTTAGAAAGGGGGAAAGTCGGTGTTGGCATGAACAGACATATGTAATATACGTGCTTTTTTGTATTGGCGAGGGAGAAAGAGACTGCATAAGAGCACCATTTCAGTTAACTGTCTCATAGCACTTAAACTACCCATAAACAATAATTCCTAATTAGCCTAAATTAGCCTAATTCCTAATGCAGAAGCCAACTACAACAAACGCTAAAATACCAAGAAAGCTTGGTATAAAATAACAAGGTACTAAGAGAGTGCATGTTAAAATTTAAGCCTCTTTTTTTTGGAAAGAATTTAGCATTACAAAATGTCACCAGATTTAAAAAAAAAAAAAAATCCACTAGGAGCAGAAAACACCCACCTCCAAAGCCAACATCCATGTAACAGAGAAGTCATCCAAAACCAGCAAAAAACATATTCAGGCAGAGAGTAACTATGTGTCAGGTTAAAATCACACGCCCTTCATCCAAACACCATTTCACTTTTACAAAATAACATCAACAAAACACAAAAGAAACTTAACTATTGTAAAAGTATTTAAGGCTCCTTTAATATGCTCCTTTAGTTATTTTAAGAGAAGAAATCTATTTTAACTCACTGCAGTATGCAAGGCTTCTTGCATTAGCATATAAAACCAAAGAATGACGCTTAGAACTGTGGGAAGAATTCATGCCTCCCCTCACTTCCAAAATACCTAGCCCATGCAGTGTTGTAATATAATGCAGACGTTTCATGAATCCTTCACTCTGACTTATAAATTTTAATTAGTTAGTAAGACGTAGGAGCAGTTTTCAAACTGTCTAAAAACTACTCCTATTTGATTAAGTAATCTATGCAATAGTTAACTAACCCAACGATTAATGGAATATCATGCAAAGAAAAGGAAAAAAAAAGACTGGCAACAAGATTTTTCATAGATATTCTGGTCCTCAACACTAAAAGTATAACATAAGTGATTAACTGGTGCAAAGGGGACTCAAGTAAAATCCAAAAATAGAAGACTAAATATTGTGATTCCATTTGCATACATATTTTATTGTCACAACATATTTAAGGAATGTTACACATTTTTTAAAAATATGTATTACATATTGCAGCACTACCTGGTTTAAAATAAAGTGCTGAATTTTGCTTCTTTTTAAAAGATGTTG
>NW_008794855.1:32359-37714 GCF_000699145.1 Aptenodytes forsteri | reverse complement strand
CTTAGAACTGTGGGAAGAATTCATGCCTCCCCTCACTTCCAAAATACCTAGCCCATGCAGTGTTGTAATATAATGCAGACGTTTCATGAATCCTTCACTCTGACTTATAAATTTTAATTAGTTAGTAAGACGTAGGAGCAGTTTTCAAACTGTCTAAAAACTACTCCTATTTGATTAAGTAATCTATGCAATAGTTAACTAACCCAACGATTAATGGAATATCATGCAAAGAAAAGGAAAAAAAAAAGACTGGCAACAAGATTTTTCATAGATATTCTGGTCCTCAACACTAAAAGTATAACATAAGTGATTAACTGGTGCAAAGGGGACTCAAGTAAAATCCAAAAATAGAAGACTAAATATTGTGATTCCATTTGCATACATATTTTATTGTCACAACATATTTAAGGAATGTTACACATTTTTTAAAAATATGTATTACATATTGCAGCAGCAGCTGGTTTAAAATAAAGTGCTGAATTTTGCTTCTTTTAAAAAAATGTTGCTCAAGTGTTCTAGCATTCCTCTGTTTTCTTCCAAAGCAGAATGGGCTTGGGAATTACAACTGAATGCCAAGTTTTTAACTCTGGTGCTATTAAAGACCCTTTTCTCTTATACATTATGAAAAGTGAAGCCAAAAAATTAGAAAGCTGAGGAGGAAAAAAATCCAGGCCAGTAGAGAAAATGGAACAAAGCTAGACAATGGATTTGGCAAGACTGGGCCAAGGAGGCAAAAGAAGGAAACAGAAACTGGTAGGGAGGCTGAAAAGAACCAATACAGAGGGAGACCAGATTTAGCTGGTCAAGAATGGAGGGAAAGGGAGGGAAGAGGTAGGAATCAAGATTCTAAGAGTAGCTGGTGGACTGAAGAATAAAGGGCTAGTTGGGAAAAGCCTGAAAACTGGACATGAAAAGAAGAGATTAGGACTCAGAGCAATTAACGAGAACTAGCTTAACAAGGGGATTGAGAAAACAAGCCACAAAGGGAGATCACATAATCAGATTAAGCCAATCTAACAGTGGGTTGCTGTCAAAACAGACATGGCCAACATCAGCCCCTACTGCCTTAGATCAGTAACAAACACTGTGACATTGCAGGACAAGTCAAATAGAAAAAATGAAATTTGAAGGGGTTGTGGGGGGCAAGGTTGGGTTCCCCCCCCCCAAATTACTTTTTCAACCAAATGACTACGTTGAACCTATTTACCATGTGGCTTCAAGACATTATATGCTGACACAAGGACAACAGATGGTACATGCAAATAGAGGCTAAGGAGAAAGAACTGCTTGCTTTATTGACAACAAAGTCTTAATTCATCTTACATCATTCATGAAAACTTATGTTTACTTATGAATACTGGCGTAATGTTGAAAAGGACCAGGGCAGCGAAGAGACAGGGACAAGACAGCAGTGCTCAAGCCAGGATGAAATAAAGTCTGCCACTACTTCAACGCATTCCTTTCCAGTATGACTATTAAGTTCCAAGACGCTTCTGCTGTCAGAAAACACTCATGAAAAAAACAGGATAATTTCCTCTTCTAAATCCTGCTTCTTGAGAGCAGTCAGCTACTATTCTCAGTTATACTACTAGCTTTAGTAGACTTGTATGGAAATTCCTAAGCCTCTAAACGAAAAAATCAGCTCTCAGTACAGATTAATGAAGCCTGAGGTAACTCAATAGACCTTTCTTTTCACCCATCCATTTGCCTTCCCTCTCCAAGTCTAAAAAATAATATAAAACAAAAGAAATCACCTAAAGAACAGGATTAAGTCAACTGCCCAATAATATTTAAGAAGTAATAGATTTGTTCTCAGAATAGTTTGCTAGCAGATTTCACAGTGGAATACCGCAGACAAATAATTTGATCATTATTCATCCTGTGTACCACAAGAAGTTGACGTCCTCCAGGAAATAATCAAAAAGTAGCATTCAGTCATATGCTTAAGTTTTAATATGTATGTTTTCTTAAGTCATTGCACAAATACACTATTCCAGGTTTTTAAACTGTGTTCTATTGTTTTTAAAATATCAGTGAAAGAAATCCTGATGCAAAGAAGAGAAAAGGAATGGTGAGCAGAGAATTAGAAACAGGCAAGTCCTGGAGAAGGGTTCTGGATGTACGCTTTAGCCATTACTCACCCACATTGCATATCTGCAACTCACATACACATCTGAGTAGCAGCTAACATGTTGATTACATAAATTAAAATGCAATAGCTGAGGTTACCTTGTTACATTTTTCTCTGAACCAAACAATTTCAAACAGCGAAAACATTATAATCCAAAAACTGTTTCTGTTTTACATTAATTCATAATGGTCCTTTCAGGCCTTGAAAATTATATGCATTTCATCTTCTCTCCAGAAGGATACAGACAAGGGATTGGAAGTGTATAGGTTGGGCTAACAGTACATTACCAAACAAAGAAACCGACTGTCAGCAATTTACGTGAAAACTCAGTATTGCATTTAGTATCAGATATCCCATACAACAACTTTCCTTTAAAAACTCCACCTTACCTTGACACAAACTTGCTCACATCTGAATCTTCTCCAGATTCCATTATAATGCTGAGATCAGTAATAACAGCAGACACATTCTCTTTGTTCTAGATTGGAGAAGTAACAACGCAATGTTTTAGAAATGTCTCTAGCAAGGAGCAAAAAATGTATCTATCTGCATATAAAACAGACATAAATATATGCAAATGCTGCTAAGCACTATAATCCTTAAAATTGCATTTTTTAAAGTACAGCTTATATGTGTGGACATTTCATTTCCTTTCAACAGTATCAGTATTACCCGTACAACAAGGCTTTTGGAATAATACCTGAACTAGTCAGCATAGAGAATATATATGTATAAAGGAAGACTTATTTATAAGAGGTTCATCTACTTCCTTTCATGTCACTTCCACCTCTTTAAGATTCTTCCCATTTTCCAGCACAACCTCTACCTGCCACATATACCAGAAAACTCAAATATAAGTTTGAGTTTGAAAGTTTGAAAACCATAAGTTAAAAAAAAAAAAAGAAATCATTTTCCTGTTAGTTTTCCTTTTATTTTTTTATTTTACAGCCTATAGTTTTGCCTCAAATTCTTGTCCCTTTTTACAATAACTGTTACTCAGGGATATGTGCATGATAATAAAATGTTTCCAAATTAAAATATCTAATAACCTATTAAATGAGAAGAGAAGTTCATATAGTAGAAATGAAGCCACAAAAGAACTTAATACTTTTTTCTAGACATTCTTGAACACACCAGAGTAATAGGTTAAGTAACACTAAATGAAAAAGCTTAAAATCATAGCTTGAAGACCATAGCAAATGCTTCACTTTATACTGGAGACTTTGTATTTATTTTTCTTACACCCAGTCACTACAAGCAAATGGGAATGGCAACACAGAGGAAACTAAACAGACAAGCTGGAGTCAAATGCAAACATACCACAGCAATCTCTAGTACTGGTTGGACAGAAGTACTGCTAACACTGCCATCAGTAAAGATGGAAAAAGCAAACCAAGACACTACAAAGTTTAGTGGATTGAGTAAGTAATGTCAGGAAAAAATATTTTAAATTTAGAGCAAAAGGTTCAACATATGCATGGAGTTGTAGAGAAGCTGCTAGTAGTCACAAGCTAACATGCTACCTTCTAAAGAAACTGGTTTTCCAATAAGTGTGTTACTAACATATGCCAAGATGCCATCTTGGGGTCAAATAAAAAGATTTAAAAGGAAAGCTCTTGAGAAGTGACTCTTATTTGAATTATTTCTTTCTCAGGGGATTTAGAGTTGTTTTGGCAGATTTTCAAGCTAATTGTACATGTCCTCTCCTAATACCTAAGGACAATAAGAGAGGAAAATAAATAAATCAAACAATGCTTTTGCATTAACCTGTTTTCTTCATCCACATTTTGACCTTCATGAGCATCCACCTACGCACAATGGTGAACAGACGGGAGCTTCTTTGCTTGCACTCAAAGCTGGCAAAACACTAGTCAGCTTGGGAATATAAACCATATGCTAGTCTGACACTGCCAAAACTAAAGAACCAGCTAAGATGCAGAATGTGTCAGGCAGTGAGTGACCAATACCACAGTAATACAGACATAATCTCAACCGGTCAAAGCTAGTCAGAGTGAACTCAGATCTGCCTACCCCTCTTTGTACAATTGTATCCTGGAATACAGCCTTTAACATGAATGACATTTAACATTTTGTTTAAGATCAAATTAAAGATAATTACAAGAACAATTTGTTACTGTGTATTAACAGGTTTGATTTAAGGTACTATAGAGCTAACTGTATTGTAACTTAACTACTAGATTAAACAGCTAGAGTTAACAGTGTGAAAAAAAATTATTATCTTCTGCTGCATAGTAATGTATTAGTTACCTACTAAGCATTTCCCCAAAACAGCTGTTGTCTTTTCTTTCTCAAGATGGGTGAAACTAGTTGCAACCTTACACTATCTTGCCCATGCTGATCTCAGTACAAGTTATTTTGAATACAACCATTAATGCCGTATCTTAGAAAACAGGCTTCTCCATTTTTATGCGCAAGAAGCCGGAGGCATAAAAAAAGCTAAAGCTAAGTTTCCAGGTCTTAGTCTGTTCTGAAGTCACAACTTTCCTGAGAGCTATGGAGGCAGACTCCTGCATCCACAGAGGACCTGCTGACTTCACGGCAGGATGACCTGCACAGTATACTAAGTCTGTGGCAAAACCAAGATAACATGCCACTACTATTACACCACAGAAACAGCCCACTAGAACTAGGCAAAATGTCTGAAAGGAATTGTTAACAATCCAGTCATGAGATATGCGTTTTCATTATAAAGACATGGAAGAGAGTAATTTTTTAATCATATAAATTACAAAACTGTGTATCTTGAAAATACAATCCTTAAGCCTGAATTTTTGAACTACTAAATTCTCTCAAAATCTATTTGAACAGTTCTAACAAAATTCAAATACAGAACTGTACACAATAGTTGTATTTTACAACTCTAACAAAACCATTACATTATGATTTGTACAACAGCTAAAACACTAACATTTAAGTAAATGCAAAAATTTTAATAACATTCAAGTTCATATACAATCACAAAAACTGAGTAAAGGAACAGAAATTAGTCTGTGTTTGAAACAGTAAGTGTACTTCAGTCATAGGCTTGCCAAGCTGGTGAAGAGGGCTTTAAACTAGAGATGCCAGGGGAGGGGAACCTCCATCCATCCCACTCCTACCAGTTTGATGCCAGGGCCAGCAATAGATGCCCAGAGCCTGGAGAAGGAACACAGGTCAGCAGGAGAGCGCCTGAAAAGCAGCACAAAGGAACTCCAGCCAGTAAG
>NW_008794855.1:20986-26693 GCF_000699145.1 Aptenodytes forsteri | reverse complement strand
CAAACTTTTTAGCAGGGCCTGTTGCGACAGGACAAGGGGGAATAGCTTGAAACTAAAGGGGGGTAGATATAGACTAGATATAAGGAAGAAATTTTTTACGCGGAGGGTGGTGAAACACTGGCACAGGTTGCCCAGAGAGGTGGTGGATGCCCCATCCCTAGAAAACATTCAAGGTCAGGTTTGACGGGGCTCTGAGAAACCTCATCTAGTCAAAGATGTCCCTGCCCACGGCAGGGGGGTTGGACTAGATGACCTTTAGAGGTCCCTTCCAACCCAAACTATTCTATGATTCTACTTCTTGACTTGGGTATGTAACACCAAAAATAAAAAACAAAACCTGTATATTATGGCATAATTAAAAACTGTACTCTTCATTGGTGTCTGCTTAACTAATTTACCATCTTCCAGAACATGTCCACAACCCACACCATACAAATGCATATAATATTGGCAATGCAAAGTTTATTAACTTAAGGTAAATTGCATTGCATATTAAATTGTAAGTTACAAGTGCCATGTATTTTTATTAAAAAAAAAATTAGTTCATGCAAAAAATTAACTAAAATTATGTTTTTTCAACTGAAGTGTTGTTTTTTTTTAAACATATACACTTGATATTCTATGTATCACTTACTCTAGTGTATGTCATCAGCGGTGAAATAGTACAAGTTTTAGGCATTACGTAGACAAGTGCTGCCATCTAGTGATGTAGTAGATTTAAGCATCACCAATGCCACTATATAAATAAACTTAACATCCCGTTACTCATCTGAGCTCCATTGACACTAAAAGATGTCATAATTCTGCAGGAGCATACAGGTGAGAAAAAAAAACATTAATCCAACCAAGTCACATGATTGATGCTGGCTATTTCCATGCTCAAAGCTAAATGCAGTTTTATACAAGCAAATGGTAAAATGATATCACTAGGACCACAAGTTTAAAGTCATGCATGGACTTAAGAGGCTGCAGAATAACCTCATTCAGCTGAACTCCTGCAGTTTCAAATTATGCAATCCACATGTGACTATCTAAATACTCATTTCCTAAATTCATAACATGGCTTTTCTTAAGATTAGGAAGGACATCTTTACATAGCAAGGCAGTTTTTAATACTATCAGGTCCAACCACATTCAATTTAAAAAAACCTTTAAAGCTGAGCTGAAAATCAAGTTTTCTTGAGAAGGAAATTTCCTGATGTTAAAAAATTATTACAAATTGGGGTACATTATTACAAATTGGGGTAGAAGCTGTTTTCCACTGCTTATCATTTTGAATTCTGTGCTAAGAATAGATTCTTATGAAAGAGCTTCCTTGCAAAAAACCTGTAATCATTAGTGTAAATTCTGTGCAGTCCCATGAGGTAACGGCTAGTCACACTAGCCAAGAGAATAGAAACATAACCAAAGAAGAAAAAAAAAAAAAAAAAACCACAAAACACCCACACCACCACAATTGTTCAAGTTTGTAGTGGTTTAGCTTTTCCTCAGTTTCCTCAAGAGAGGTAAGGTTTGGAATTTTCCTGTCTCCAGAACAAGATATCTGACTATAGGAGAACATGATGAGAATTTTGTGACTGAATGTTGAACCTGACCTTCAGAACTATTTTGCTTGCATGCGCATGGAATTCAGAAGTTGGGTCCAGCTGTTATAGAGTGAAAACAACCCACTGAGGCTTAGATTAAGGAGACTCAGGCAATCAAAATGACAAAATACCAGTTGAAGGTTTCAGCTGGAAAAGGAAGTATTGACATTTGTCCATTTGAAGTTTTGCTTGTTTGCTTGGTTGTTTTGGATTTTTTAAACATACATCCATCCTTACCTGCATTTCAAGAAGCTGGAATTCCAATTGAAAAGACAGGGAGTGGCAATTCCCTGATAATCTGTGCTTCTGCACTGTTCTGTTTGTAGCTGTTATAAAATAAAGTTAACAAAATACTTGATTATAATTCTATTCAACAATTTTTGCATTTCTTCCGTTACTCATATTTAAAGTACCAACTGATACCATCCATCATATCAATAAAGAAGTCAAGTTAAACATGTTAAAAAGACCACCAAAACAACTTCACAGTGGTCTTTCACTTTCCCACTACACAAAGTACTGTATTTACTCAGAAACTGTTTTGTCAATAAAGAAAATTCTATTGTATTTCAAAATAATTGTCTTTCTGCTAACATTGAAAGTAGAATTACAACATGCATTTGCAAATGTAATGAACCGAAACAGTGTGCTCAGTATAGCACCAGTAAAGGGCATAAAAATGCTTACTTTTTTCCACTGTTTTCTTGGAATGACTTGTGAACTGAATACCAGTAAATTTCATTAAAAATGAAAGATCTGTTTCTAGACTTTCAAGTTGAGCTTTCAGGTCTGACGGAGATTCATGTCCCTTAGATTGTCCCTGAAATTCTCTTTGGAATGATTTTCTAGAATTGAAAAAGAAAAAAAATCAAAATGGCAAAAGACCCAGACATAAGAACATGTTTTGTCACATCAGTACAGCAATACCATTAAATAAAAGGCATTTGTAATGCGATCTGATGATTTTCAGACCAAGATTAGTTTTCAATGAGTCAAATTTCAGTTGGATCATATACTAGGAACAGTAAACTATTCTGACTTACATAAATACTTTATGTTCACTGCCAGGCAGACACAGCCTTTATTGTATGTCTTGAGATGTAAGTATCCATTTCGAGGAACATACAACAGAAATGAGCTGTGATGCCTTTACTCATTTAAATGGCTTATTTTATCTATGGAGTGTACATTTACTATGGAATATCAGTTAAATAATGGAAATAAAAAGCCCTAACATGGCACTTCTTTAGCATATAACTAGTCACACCTGCACATGTCCCCAGTACCACCCACTTTTTTTTTTTTTAAGTAAATGTGCACTGAGCTGTTTCACAGTGCATAATGGAAAACACAGCTTTTGCAGTCAACAACTTTGCAGGGCCCGCACAATAACACACCTGATATCATGCTCCGACCACTAAGACTGCCTTTAAAAAAAAAAAGCAAACAAACAAAATCCTAAAAAAACCCCCCAAACTACCAACAGAAGGCACTAAAAAGAGATCAACTATTTATTATTTGTAATCTTTTACCATATATAGCCCACGTCCTAAACAAAGATCAGCACTGTAAAAATAACATAAGGGAAGTCCTAACATAGAGGCAAAAGCTTATCCTGAACAATTTTGACGAAGAAACACTATTAATCCAACATGTGAAAAAAGGCATACATTGACATTAATATCTCCTCGTCAGAAAAAAAGGTGGATTCTTGTTGGTTATCTTCATACTTTTCAGCCAATAGTTTAATTTCTTCTTCCAGTGACTGGATTTCATCTTTATAAACTTGACAAATGCTGTTGTCCATTTCTCAGAATCAATGTTACTAGATAAAACAAAATAAGTATATTTCTTAGGCCAAATTAAAAAAAAAAAATCCATTTTCAAAATAAAATTATTTTTATCCAAGGAATTAATTTAAGAAATTAAAATGAGACAGTTCTATTATATTTTATGACTTCTGAAAACTGAAGAATCGGTACATACAATTTTTAAATATCCCAGATAGCTTTGACAAGTATAATAATTTATAATTCCGGAGTGTCAAACACTCCTGTTTGCTATGGAAGATTAAACTAACATATAAACCTTGATCCTCAACCAAATTTGACAGGAATTCTGTCACCAACTTGAAAAGAGAATTAGGCTTTCAGCAAAACTCCGCTCTTAATACTACAGTACTCTGTCATCAATGTAACTCCTATTTAAACCCTAGAAAGTCCACTTAGAAAGACACTCATCTGCAAGTAGACACTAGAAAAGCAGAAAAGCCATTTTTTCCATAATTCTGAATGTAACAAAGCTTCCTAAGAAACATGGTAACTCAGTCTGCTAAAAGAATCATGAACAGGAAAGATCCTACTTCCAGTGAATACAGGAAGCTACTAGATACCACCAAGAATGTGACAAAGAACAAATTTCTGACTTTACATAAAAGAAGAAAAAAGTTTTCTCTAAAATAGATAACAATTTTGAAAAAAAATGTAGTTTTGTTTTATTAGTTCCTCAAAGACTTAATTCCTTGAGTCCAAATGTAGTTATTAAACCAATTTTAAGACACAGATCACTGCATAGCCTCCAAATACAGAAGTTAAATCAGGAATCTAATGTAGTCAAAGGCTTTCTTTAAGAATCCTTTTAACTAATCATGATTTCATCCACGAGCATATCCAGCTGTTTCACATTTGCTGTAATAGAACAACAAGCTGTTCTGCAGATAGAAAATAACCCTAATCAGATACATAAACTGCATCCAGCTTTGACCAATTCACCTAACAATCCACCTGATCAAATAAAGCACAGCTGTTCCCACTAACACCATAGCATAATCTGCCTTTCAAGTAAACACTAGTAAAGAGACACAAAGAAATCACCATGTTTCACAAATAATTCAAAATAAACGTACATCAATTTTAAGAAAAAAAAAAATCTGACATTCAGCCTAGACATGACACATTCAAAGGACAGTGGAGAACATTATGCAGCTCAATACTGATGTATTAATACTTTCAACCAGGAAGAAGAAAAAAAAAGTCTAGTTTTACACGTTTTTAAACAACCCCTACTGTATTTGCAAGATCCACACTAACATGGTTCAATAAAAAGAAACAGCACCTGAATAACACATATAAGAAAACAACATTCAAAACATGGTTTGCGTTAAAAACGTATTTAGTGAATAAAGAAAGTATATGCAATTAAAGAATCTCTGAGATTGTGCCTAGTCCTGACCTCCTCTGAAATTTTAAAGCAATTTTATGCAATGTATGACAACAAACAAGATCAATGGGGACAAGAAATAGTTCTCCAACTTTTAATGCATCCTATTAGCTTTTTTTTTCTTAAATGGATACATTGAAGAAAGTTTTGGTCATAAGGGTACATTGGGAAAAAGAAAAACATTACAATAGCCACAACTTTACCCTAGGTTGTTAGCTAATTCCTCTTTTAACACCTAGCTGTTTTGAAGATAGTAACACAACACATATATTCCTTACAGCTATTTTAACTCAATAAAGTTAAATAGATTTAATAAACTGCAGAAGACTCAAAGACTATTCATAACTTCAAAGAGCATTATCTCCAGAAAAAAATACCCGTACGTACTTTTAATTAAACATAAATTTAGCGACAATCAACCACTCATTTTTCCTCACCCTAAGCATACACACACACACATATATATATATTTACGCATTAACGGTCAATATCTCACATTTCTACGTACCTGCCCGTACACACCCCTAAGCATTTGCTTTTATGCTGCCACAAGAAGAGCTGGGAAGAGCATTTGAGAGTTTGCGAGAAACGAGCTGGTGGGGTTCTGTGTTTCGTTGCTTTGCTTCTAGCCTTCAAATCTCACAAGGTAACGGCTAGAAACACGACTCAGAGAGCCGGTGCTAGCCCCAAGACACGGGTTGAGGCTCACAGGTGCCAGAGACTGCCCCGGCGGCACAACGCGCGCCCAAGGAGAGCAGCCTGTCAGCCCCACCCGCCCCCGGAGCCCCAGCGAGCGGAGGAGCTCCCACAGACCCGACGCCCGGAGGGCCGGCGCTGAGGAGAGAGGCGGCCGGGCGCTGAGAGAAGGAAGGGAGAGAGAGAGAGAGACACACACACACACA
>NW_008794855.1:13308-20975 GCF_000699145.1 Aptenodytes forsteri | reverse complement strand
TCGAACCGCGCGCCCAACCAGCCTGCTGCGGGCCTGGGCGCTACCACAGCTGCTGCCTGAGCAGGGGGCGCCGGCCGCGCCTTCATTCCCCTTTCGCGAAACAACAGAGCCGCTTGAAGGGCGGTTGCTGAGATCATTGTTCGAGATGGATGGCAAAAGCGTTATTTAGTTAGCGATTTCCTTTTTTTTTTTTGCTTATGCCTTGCGGAAAATCCCCCCACCTTTCTTCCTGGTTAGTTACGCCCAAACCGTCCGCGGTCACAAGACCCACCCCGTGTGTTCCCAGTTCCCATCACACTTGACCGGCCGGAAACAGGAACCCGAAAGAGATGAGGAGACGATCGGAATCCAACGGCCCCAGGAGACGGAACACTTTTTCTCCGAGTGGGCGCTAGGAAGGGATGCGAGGGGGAAGATAAATTGAGTGGCGCTACGAGGATCGCACATGGCGGTGGTGAGGGAGAGCAGTAGCGTCCCTTCGCGGATGGCGGTTCCCGGGGGCTCTCGGCCTCTCCTGGGGGGCGGGAGTTGGGGCTGTGGGTGGCTCCCCCGCTTCGCTCGCGTTCTCCCCCCCGCCTCGCGTAGAAAGGTTATATTGCTAAGAGCTGTTTAACCTCCTCGTCGTGCACCCAGTCATATGCTTCACGGTTTTAAAACAAAAAACCAACCCCAACACCTAAATCCTGGTTACTTGTAGCAATGCGGTGTTTACTGGCACTGGACCGGAGCAGAGCGTGTAACCTAGTGCGAAGCAAGGGAGCGCTCTTCTCAAAAGGTTCTTTGTGGAGGTCTTCTGGTGGAACGATTTGTTCCATAATTTGGTATTATGATTGCGTTAACGCCTGCGATGTAAGTGTTAGCGATCTGTTGTTATCTTCTTGCAGAAGAAGAGAGTGTGCGTTACAGGTGTGACAGCTTGACTTTTCAACATGGAGAAGAAACAAATTTCACAACGCTTGTATGTTGGAGGGCTTGGCCATACGGTTTCTAAGGCTGAACTGCAAGAAAGATTTGGCAAGTTTGGGCATGTTTTGGATGCAGAGATTATTACCAGAAAAGACGATCAGGGTAACCGTTTTGCATCATCCTTTAAAAGTGAATTGTTTTTCAGTTTGCTGTGTGAAATGGAATTTTTGCTTCAGAGACACGTTATTTTCAGGAAATAGCTTAATTTCCAGTTTTAAAGGAAACACTGATATTATATAGAAATTAACTGAATGTTTATCATTGAGCAGGGAACCCTATGAAAACTTTCGCTTACATCAGTGTCAGCATTTCTGATGCAGATCTTAGAAAGTGTAAGTACTTTTTTTTTAAAGTAATTTATGTTTTTGAGCCAAGTTGCATTACTGATAATGCACGTAATGTCAAATCAGGATGTGGTCAAGGTAGACCCTGTTTCATTCTGTTGTCATATTCATTCCATTTTCTTTAAGCTGCAATTTTATGGAAGTCGCTTTACTGGAGTTTTCAGTAAGTAGATGTAAGCAGATTAAAAAGATTCCTTGTGACTGAAATAGGTGATTTAGGAATTTGTTCTAACCCTTTTACGAAAAGGTGTAGGAAATGTGCTTCAAACGCTTTCATCAGGTCCATAAAACATTAGAAGTGACTTGACGTGAGAGGAAACCCAGAAGGAGAGTTTACATAAAGCATGCTTCTGTTAAAACAATTTTACAAATCCCAGAGTAGTTGGATTACGAAACTACTGGCAGGGTTATAAAACCACCTGTGTAATATGTAGCAGCAAAATGGCAGGTGAAGATACCTATACCTGAAGAGACGGATTGGTAATATGCCCTTTTATCTAGGGAATGCTGCCATTAGGAATAGGAAAGCTGTTGGAGAGCGACTCAAAGCTAACGCAGCCCTTGATACTTAACTTCCCGAAGTTCTAAGTACAACACTTTTCCCTTTGGTTTTCAGTACTCTTTAACTGTTTTTTTTCAAAGTACGGAAGAACTTAAGTAGAGAAGAGCCTGTCTGACAGTAGTATAGAAACTTCAGGGTACGTGTATCTGAATTCTCAGGTTTGTATTTGAACTGAACCATACAGACTTGAATGACTCTCATGAAGTCCGAACTTTAATTTTGGATGTAGACCTTCTTGCGTAAGATTAGGGCATTGGACCTTTCATATACAAACTTAAATCAGGTGAGTAATGGAGTATAAGATCATGCTAAAGAAACTTCAAACTATCAAAGAAGGAGGCATAGTGAAGTCTAAGGTGTCTTTTTTTAATGTAGAAAATACTCATTTCCCGTCTCCTTGTTTTACAGGCATGTCAGTTTTAAATAAAACAAAATGGAAAGGGGGGACACTGCAAATTGAGTTGGCCAAAGAAAGCTTTTTGCAGAGGTAAAAATCAATTTTAAAAATGTATGTTGTTGATAAACAGAAAAAGGGTAACTTTAGCAGAAGTCTAAGGTGTCTTTTTTTAATGTAGAAAATACTCATTTCCCGTCTCCTTGTTTTACAGGCATGTCAGTTTTAAATAAAACAAAATGGAAAGGGGGGACACTGCAAATTGAGTTGGCCAAAGAAAGCTTTTTGCAGAGGTAAAAATCAATTTTAAAAATGTATGTTGTTGATAAACAGAAAAAGGGTAACTTTAGCAATTAACGTTATGGCTGCTTTCATCTGCGACTCTCTGCGACGCTCTTATCCTTTCTAGTTTTTATTGGCATTGGTGGACTGTTGATGCATATTAGATACAACATGTTTTGCATCGTTATTCCCTTAAAGGTAGCAGATGTGTTAATTCCTTAAGTAGTGAATGGTTACTGGCCTGTGGGAGAGGGTCACTGCCAGCTGTAATTTAGCACACAGGCAGACCTTTTTTCACATATGATGTACTTTTTGGTACAGGCTCGCCATGGAGAGGGAGGAAGCAAAGCTGCAGAAAGAAAAGCCACAGAGAAATGACAAAGCATGTCTGTTAGAATCACTGAAAAAGGCTGGAGTTGTAGACTTTCACATGAGAGCAGTACCAGGTACAGAGGTGCCAGACCATAAGGTATGGTGGGGTAGATGTATAGAGAATTAAAATGAAACAAAAACCAGAATCGGGCACAAGTTTACTACACCTAAATTTATGTCAAATCTTTATGCTTTAAGTAAATAAACTCTTATTAAGTGTGACGGTCCAACTTGTGAAAAGTAGTCTAAAGAGATACCTTATGTGTGGACATGTAGAATGCTCCTGTTGTTCTTTGTAATGATTGGAAATAATCTTGATCATACTGTTCTCTCTTGTCGTGTTAAATTAGTAAATGCTTTGTTACTCGTTTATGTTGGGAATATCTTTGTGTCACCCTTAAAAGCATGTAAAGGGAACGTGTGTCTTATTTTTATACAGCATAGACATTTTTGACGGCTGGGTTGTCGAGAACTAATCTCTGTGCTTCGGCACATTCGGGATCAGGGTCTACACGTGCTTACAAAAGTAAGACAGAATAAAAGCACTGAACATGCAAATTTAGGCAACAAAAAATAATATATACTACAAAGTTTTCAAAATTATTTGCTAAGCACAGAATGTTTTTGGAGGGTGATGGGGGGTAATTTTTCAGTGGGAAAGGGGAAAAGGGCAAAATAATAGTGATCCTGGCTGTATAGTTACCACTGTTAATTCATAAACCAGAAGCCTTGTATTAAAAATAGTACTTGTAAAGAAATTCGGTTCTTTATTGTCACTCTTATTTGCAGGTTGTAGAAATTTGGTTTGTTGGTTGGTCGGTTTTGGTTTGTTCTTTTTTTGAGAAGGAAGCTGGCTAAGTTGCACAGTATGAATGTATCTCAGTTAAGAGAGTAAACAAAAAAGAATTAGTCACAGATGGTTCTTTATTAGGGTTTCTGTTCTCAAAGTATATACACCTTGTTTTATTCCAGGGTTACTTCCATTCCTTCTTTGTTTAATGCTGATTATTTCTCTTTTCTTTTAGAAATGGGTTGTTGGTAAATTCGGCAGAGTCTTGCCTATCCTGCACCTTAGGAGTCAACAAAAAAATAAAATATCCTTTTCCTATTGGTTGGGCATAGGCACAATTCCCTTCTTTCTTTCATCATATGGGGAAACATTTGCTTAGCAGTCTTAATGTTGACTACTATGTCATACTTGATTTACTGAATCCCCTAAGTAAATCTTGCAGTGTGTGATTTTAGTAATTTTTTTAGACAGCAAATCAGTTGCTTGAAGGCTTACGGTCATAACGTTAAAAAGGACTCTTTGTTGTCCTTTCATGCAGAATTTAGCCTGTTAGTAAAGATTGGAAGTCTGCTTGCTGAAAGAATCATGTTGTTATAATTCCTTAACTCAGACTAACATTGTGAAATATGACCCATCAAAATACTGCCATAACCTTAGAAAGCTGGAGCCAGACTTGACACATGTAGTTCCTATATCCGAGCTTACTTGGCACTTGGAAGGGAGAGATGACAGCATAAACAAGAAGCAGCAAGGAGAGTTCCCTGTAACTAAGAAGCCACCTAAAAAACTGAGGCAACTGGGCAGTGAGGCTCTGAATGGAGCAGTAGTTTGCTCTTCTGGGTGCCAGTCACGTTCAAAAAACACAAGCTCATCACAGCTAGATCAAAGATCAAAATCCAAATCCAGTGAGAAGTCTAAATTGCCTCCATCAAGCAGTCTTAATAGTAAAATATCAGGGAGAGGTTTATCAAGAAGCCACCTAAAAAACTGAGGCAACTGGGCAGTGAGGCTCTGAATGGAGCAGTAGTTTGCTCTTCTGGGTGCCAGTCACGTTCAAAAAACACAAGCTCATCACAGCTAGATCAAAGATCAAAATCCAAATCCAGTGAGAAGTCTAAATTGCCTCCATCAAGCAGTCTTAATAGTAAAATATCAGGGAGAGGTTTGTTATCGGATAAAAGCAATGCTTCTGGACTTACAGCTCAAAATAATATGAGTGTTTCTGACAGTGACATTGATTCTGAAGAGGAAATCAGAGCAATGCTAAAGAAAGAGGTAGAAATACAGAAAGCTGAAAATGTTGAGACTGAAAGTGACCAGTTGGAAATTGTTGGGGATAATTTTGAATTAAAATACAATAGTCACTGGTCCTTAAGCAATCCAGATGCCATGAAGAAAGCTATCAAAGGAAGTTATAGAGAGAAAGACACTGTGGAATGCGATAATGGTTATGATTCAGCAGATACAGATGAAATTATTGCTGAAAGCAAAACTCCAGATCTAAGTAGCAGGAAAACTGCAATTTTAGAAGATTCTAAACAGGTGAAGGTGGAAAATAAAGAAATATTAACTAACAAAAAATGTGATTTGGTAAATGACTTCTCACTGAAGACTCACAATTTAAGAGAAGAATATGTTGAAAGAAAAGGAAAAATGAAAAAATCCAAAATTGCTGCCCTAACAAAAAATGTGATTTGGTAAATGACTCCTCACTGAAGACTCAGAATTTAAGAGAAGAATATATTGAAAGAAAAGGAAAAATGAAAAAATCTAAAATTCCTGCATTGCAGAGTACCGCAGTTAACAGTACAACAAAGACAAGCGATAGTGAAAGCTCCTATTCAGAGCCTGAGAAAGGGGAGTCTGAAATCAGTTCTGATTATGAATCCATGATGCAAAACTGTTATCGCGTAGACCTTACATTAGATGACTTAAAAGCATTAGCTACTGAAAACACTGGGACACCAGTAGAAGAGTCAGACAGTACACAGAGTTCTAGTCAGCACAGTGTTGAGGAAAATTCTAAGGGTAATGTAAATACAACAAAACTTACTAAGTTTCACCCTGCAGTTAAAAAAAAATGTATCTGTCCTGAAGATGTAGTTGCTGCAATTTTAGCGGGGGAGGAGAATGCTGATGAAGAAACCTCCAAGGGACAAAATAATACGCATTTGAAATATCAGCCCTTCAGAGGAATGGGGTCCCTTTGTGAAAAAGAGTTAACTAAGGACAGCACTGGTTTAAAGAAGAGGTCTGTAGAAAGTCTAGGTCTTGAAGCTTGTATTTCTTATTGTGGGGAGGAGTCATCTAAAAGGCAGTCTAAGAACCATCCACTGTATTCGCTTGAAGTCAGCAGTAAAAAGAGACAAAATATGCATTGTGAGCAGCGTAGGGAATTGTCAGATGCTGCCTCCTTAGCAGATGAGAGTGATCAGCCTGTTTCCTGGCCACGTTTACAAGGAAAGAGCAAAGATGCGAGTTTGTTGCAAGATCAAAATTCAGAGCACGGAGATGCTGTTCCTAGTACTGATCAGAGTGAAGATGAGAGCAGTGACATGGATAGTAATGCTGCAGTGTCACAGAAACATGTTAAACGACAACTGAAAAGCCCAAAACTGCTTTCAAAAAAATTGAAGAGGGATGTAAGCAATAAAAATCCAGAATGTGAAGCTACTAAATGTGAGAATGGGAAGACAAGCCTTCTGGAAAATAAGGAGCTTTGTCTTCATGCTACTGCTTCAAAGGAACCTAATACAAAAAAGAAGCAGTTGCAGGATAACCAGAGGAGGCTGGCAGCTCTAGAAGAGAGACAGAAAGAGAGAGAATTACAGAAGAAACTCATTCAAGGAGCTCTTTCAAATCTGGTAATTACGCTCTCAACTTCTATCTGAATAGTATGCAGTAAAAGAAAAAGGGGAACTAAGAGATGTGGTTTAAGATATTTTAAAATCATACTCTGGAATTTCTGATTGCATTGCCAGTTGTCTTTTGAGTGTATACAAAATGATGTGTACCTTATTCCTGGAACGTCTCTAGAGTTGCAAGAGGAATAGTAGATTCCTCCTTTCGTGTCATGGAAATGTCTTTTAGATATTTATGTATGACTGTAGCAAGTATTTGATATGTTTGACTTAACAGTTTCACTCTTACGTAGGATAGCCAGCCAGCAGGCAAGCATAAACACATCGTATTCAATTCAGATGTGGAAAGTGAAGCTGAAGTAGATGAGATGTTGAAGAAAGATGCGAGTTTGGGAAATATGCACGAAGAAGTAAGTGTTATTGGGGAAAAAGTCCAGTATTCTGTAGGCTAATTCCATATCAATATGACTGTGCCTTTTATTCTGAAGACTATTTGTCATAGTGAAGTGACGGAAAAAAGTAGATAAGGTTTGAATTAATGTCAATGATTCTTCTTTTTTTGCTAGCATGAAACAGGTTTCAGAGAACTTAACCATGCATCTGATAAAGCTGGAGAACTTGGGGAATTTATAAGGAGATTGAGATTTGTGTAAAAGATATTCTAACTTCGATTAAAAGAAAAAGAATGTTTAAGTTATAGGGCTTACACATAATTAGTTTTGAAATTTCGCTGCTTTTAGTCAAAGGAAGGGGAGGAGATTTGGCTTAAGGACTCTCTGCTCTTTCCAACACTGTGGATGAAGAATCTGTATTAATGCAGTGTCTTGTTTTTAAAGTGATGTTAGGGTCCAGAGAAGTTGTGTGGGACTTCCTCTTTACGCCTTACCTAATTGAGACTTTATTTAGCAGACTCGCCAGGATTTTACCACCATACTTTCAGCACAATTACGTACTTTTTTCTGGAGTAGAACTTCTTGTATCATCACATTTTTTTAGTCACATCTCTGCTAAAGCTTTAAGCCATTGGTTTTGCTTTTGTTGGTTTCTTTCTTCATAAATGTAGTAAGATTAGGACCATTCTCACTGTTTAATTAAA